>NC_090652.1:7658856-7928856 GCF_040937935.1 Hyperolius riggenbachi
GGCAATGAAGCTGTCGCTTTGTGGCCTTACCTTCCAGTCAGAGGTGAAGATGTGTACTTTGCAATGAACCAATAATCCAGACGAGCTGCTAGTTTCGTTCTTGCCATTTTATTTTACGTACTTGTACATAATGTCAACACAGTAGTACATTTTAGCAAAACAAACTTGCTTTGTAGAAGACAGACGCACAGGGGAGGGGGGAGAGGATAATATACTCGGACGGGTTAATAACGCCTACAGACAATACCAACAACTCTCTAAAATGATTGACACTCTTCCACAGCTTAAAAATAAGATACACAAGGGTGGGGAAAAAAACAGTGCAACAAATAAATAATTTCCTCTTAACATTAAGAATCTACAATTAGTGTTTGCATGTATAAAATATAAAATAATTTAAGATATTAAATATACATGGTAGTTGTAGCATGTTATGGGGTTAGGAGGACGGCAGCCTGGCGACAGATCCATAACGCTGATTATCCTTCATCGGTAAAGCAGGCCGCCATTTTTAAAGTGTAACTGCGGTGATAAAATACATCTAGTAGATGTCTTCAACATTCCTTCCTCATCAATAATGCAATTGCCTCATGAATTAATTTCGCTTCTAAAAATGGATACGGCCCTGCAACAAAGTCCATTAACTACATTCTAAACCAACGACTTCCTGCTGGACTCCTACTGGACTCTACATCTGCAAGTCTTATCTAACTCATGAAGTAACTAGGCATCCATCAGCTCTGTGTTCTCCAAGTAGGGTCTGCCTGTCCACCCTGACCTCTTTCTCAGCCACCTTTAAAAGGGACTCTGAGCACCTCTCATGGGCATGCCTTTAAGCCAGACGACTTCCAACAAAGTCATGCTATGACCCCTCAGGAGGAGCCTCTTGCAATGGCCACGCGCGTCACTTCCTCTTCCTGCTTCATTCAGTGATGCACTTCTCTAATAGAGAAGACAGGGGTGACCCAGAAGTTATAACATAGCCAAGATGGCAGCTGTGAATTTTAAATTGAAATCAAACGAAAAGTATTTGGTGTAGAACGGCGATTCAGGCATCAAATGCAAGAGGAGAGCACAAGCTACAGAAAGGTATGCATCTGTAAGTACTTTGCAGTACTGGTCGGAGTCTTAAAGGCATGCCCATGAGAAGTGCTCGAAGTCCCTTTAACTCTGAAACTAGTTTCTAGCAGGGAAAAGAAGGTCACATGTGAGAAGTAGCAAGAGAGGTAGACCACTGATGGATATGTGGTCTGAGGATGCCTCATGAGTGATGTGAACATTTCCAGTGGATGTATTGAGAGTTTAGCAGGAGCAGAGGGGCCTAGAGGTGACAGGACACACAAGGGACTGGCACACATTAATGGGGATCGTGAACAACATGCTGCACGTTATTAATTGAAGTTGCTCCAGAGTTCTATCCAGATTAGGAAGGAAAATGAATCATGCTGACTACCTATATTATTGGTAAGGACTTTTGAAGAGATTTGTGATTAGGGACTGTGACAGAGATTTTGCTGTAACATCTTCCTGCCTCTAACCCTCCGGAGAGGAACACTCCCCTCCTGCCTCTGACCTCCAACCCTCCTGAGAGGAACACTCCCCTCCTGCCTCTGACCTCCACTCCTCCTGAGAGGAACACTCCCCTACTGCCTCTGACCTCCAACCCTCCTGAGAGGAACACTCCCCTACTGCCTCTGACTTCTAACCCTCCTGAGAGGAACACTCCCCTCCTGCCTCTGACCTCCACCCCTCCTGAGAGGAACACTCCCCTACTGCCTCTGACTTCCAACCCTCCTGAGAGGAACACTCCCCTCCTGCCTCTGACCTCCACCCCTCCTGAGAGGAACACTCCCCTCCTGCCTCTGACCTCCAACCCTCCAGAGAGGAACACTCCCCTACTGCCTCTGACCTCCAACCCTCCTGAGAGGAACACTCCCCTACTGCCTCTGACTTCCAACCCTCCTGAGAGGAACACTCCCCTCCTGCCTCTGACCTCCACTCCTCCTGAGAGGAACACTCCCCTCCTGCCTCTGATCTCCAACATTTCTGAGAGCAACACTCTGTTCCTGCATCTGACCTCCAACCTCCCAAGGAGGAACACTCTTCTCCTGCCTCTGACCTCCACTCCTCCTGAGAGGAACACTCCCCTCCTGCCTCTGACCTCCACTCCTCCTGAGAGGAACACTCCCCTCCTGCCTCTGACCTCCAACCCTCCAGGAAGGAACATTCCCCTCCTGCCTCTGACCTCCACTCCTCCTGAGAGGAACACTCCCCTCCTGCCTCTGACCTCCACTGCTCCTGAGAGGAACACTCCCCTCCTGCCTCTGACCTCCAACCCTCCAGGAAGGAACATTCCCCTCCTGCCTCTGACATCCAACCCTCCTGAGAGCAACACCCCCCCTCCTGCCTCTGACCTTCAACCCCCACTGAGAGCAACGCTCTCCTCCTGCCTCTGCTTTCCAACCCTCCAGGGAGGAACACTCCCCTCCTGCCTCTGATCTCCAACATTTCTGAGAGGAACACTCCCCTCCTGCCTCTGACCTCCAACCCTTCTGATAGGAACAATCTCTTCCTTCCTCTGACCTCCAACATTTCTGAGAGCAACACTCTCCTCCTTCCTCTGACCTCCAACCCTTCACTGAGGACCAGTCCCCCCTCCTGCATCTGACCTCCAACCTCCTCACTGAGGAACACTCCCTTCCTGCCTCTGACACCCAAACCCCCACCGAGGAACGGAATGCTCCCCTCCTGCCTCTGACCTCCAACCCCTCACTGAAGAATACTCTCCTCCAACCATCCTGGAAGGAACATCCTCCTCCTGCCTCTGACCTCCAACCCCCCCCACTGAAGAACAGTCCCCATCCTGCATCTGACCTCCAACCCCCTCACTGAGGAACACTCCCTTCCTGCCTCTGACCTCCAACCCCCCACTGAGGAACACTCCCCTCCTGCCTCTGACCTCCAACCCCCCACTGAGGAACAGTCCCCCTCCTGCCCCTTACCGCCGTTTATTAAAATAAACGTAACCGGACAAACATCTGGCTTAAATTTCATTCTTAACCGTGTTACTATCTAGACACCCTATAGTTCCCTTTAACCCTAATCCATTTTACCCCTTTACTCTGTAAACAGCAGCAGCGCCACGAGTATAATGTGCTACTGAAGGTTTAAAAACAAACAAAAATATTTAAAAAAAAAAAACCTTTTAAATAGTCCTCTGTGAATTTGCAGTGTTAGGAGAACCAGCGATTAAAAATCCAACCACCGGTCGAGACTAAGCAAAGCATCTATGCTAACAAGTGATTGTTTCCCTTGAAAACCCACATTCACGCCCCAAACCGGTGCATCCTATAGAAGTGCGTCTGACAAGTGCGAAACACTGCCCCGATTATTTATACCTCATCTTCAAAAAGGGGTCTGCTGCTTATAAAGGCCAAATCTGATATTTCCCACCGCTATAGTGCATTTAGTTTACATACACTGATAGCTCCATTGTTATCACAAAGGATACCTGTAGGGGAGGGGGGGTATGGAATTACATACTCACCCAGATGAGTGAAGGTTCTGGATCCCTTAGAGGCTTCCCGGTCCTCTCTGCGTCCCATAATTCCACAGCCAGGCCCCCATTGCAGCAATCTGACTAATGTCAAAGAAGCCTTTGGGTCTCCTCGGGGACCTGACTACTTCCAAAGTCGAGTGGCTTCATACTGTGCAAGCACGGACGCGCAGCAGAGAGTCGCTCATCTTTGGGGTTGCTTGGGTCTTTATAGAGCCGCTCCTCTGTGGGGGGGTCTTAACTGAGCTGCTCGTCTTTGGGGATGCTCAAGTCTTTACAGAGCTGCTCTCTTCAAGGATGCTTGGGTCTTTGTGGAAGTGCTCATCTTCGAGGATGCTCAGGTGTTTACGAAGACGCTAGTATTTGGGGGTGCTTGGGTCTTTACAAAGCTGCTCGTCTTCGGGGATGCTTGGGTCTTTATGGAACTGCTCGTCTTCAGGGATGCTCAGGTCTTTACAGAGCCGCTAGTCTTCAGGGGTGCTTGGGTCTTTACAGAGCCGCTCGTCTTGGGGGGTGCCTGGAGACCCGAGTACCTCCAAAGCCTGCCTGAAGAGGGCCAGAGACGCAACTGGCAGGAGATTTGAATGGGGGATGAAGGTGGGCCTAGAGCACAGAGAGAGGACTGGGGAAACTCAATGGGAACCAGAGTCTTACTCCAGAACCCCCCCTCTACAGGTATCCTTTAAGACATACGCTAATCCATGACCTTCTCAGAGACCCCCAGGAAGCAGTTTTTATGCACATCATATGACTGCTCTGACACCAGGCTGCTTACATTCAGACAGTGAAGCGACTGAGAACTGAAAGGGGAGTAAATACAATCCACAAGGGCAGCAGTGTAACGAACGACGCACCTCCCCTTCGCAGTGTCAACCGGCACAGAGAAAATATGGCATCCGAAAGAATCAAAGGACAAGTTCAATCATGGCTTCCACGCTCTATCTACATGCTATGGGAGTATAAAGGCTTCCTGCAGAGCCATAGAGGATTCTGGGTACAATAAAAAGCTCTGCAGGTTCTGAAGCTGCTGATTTAAAGGAGGACTCCACCCGAAAGCAATCACTTCACTTTGAGTGACAGTTGGTTATCTGCCATATTCAATCATCATGATATCGATGTCGACAATCGAATCATGAATGGGCACCCTTATATTGTATAATCAGCTGGTATAGTGTGTGACCAGCTTAACCATACAGCAAGCTGTGACCATCCAATCAGATTTTCCTCCAGTAAGATAACCGGAGGTGACAAAATGTGATTGGTTGGTCTGCAGGAATCTACAGGTTTATGGCCAATGAGAGACAGATGGTTTCAGACACCGAGCCTGAGGCCAGAATAACTCGCAGGAAAGTTCTGGGTGGACTGCTCCTTTAAATCCTCTTTCCTGTAGCATATGGTGTATGGACAGGAAGTCATTTTGGGGTCTATGAACAAAAGTCTGGGAAGTGCGGGCAGATGTGTCGGCATTCCCTGGCATCATCACCGGCACTCAGGTCATGTCTGACGGCACATGTCCCGGCTCACACAAATAACGGGGCAGAAATAGGTTCAAAGTAAAACGTGTAACATAAATATTAGATCAATAATAACTTCCTCTTCCATTACCGACTGAAGAGATCAGAGAATCCCCAGGCTGCTTACTCCATGTGTACAACACTACACAACGGCACTATGTACAGGTCTGTCATCTGCTATCTGTACATCAGGTCTGGTTAGTGTGGTCTGTATTCAAATCATTTCCTTTCCGTGTCCCAGCTGATCACCTGACCTCAAGTACAGACAACCGATCACAGATAGGGGAATCCTCCCGCCATGCACAATATAACAATCTTATGTACATCTGTTATCTGCTCTGTACATCAGGTCTGGCTAGTGTTGTCTATATACAAATCATTTCCTTTCAGTGCCCTGCAGATCATCTGACCTCAAGTACAGACAAACGATCACAGATAGGGGAATCATCCAGCCATGCACAACATAACAGTATTATGTACATGTCTGTCATCTGCTATCTGTACATCAGGACTGTTTAGTGTTGTCTGCATTTAAATCATATCTTCTCAGTGCCCCTATGATCATCTGACCTGAACTCGAGGCAACCGATCACAGATATGAGAAACATCCCGCCATGCACAATATAACAGTATTATGTAGATGTCGGTTTTCTGCTATCTGTACATCAGGTCTGGCTAGTGTTGTCTGTATTCAAATAATTTCCTTTCAGTACCTGAGGAACATTAACCAAGAACAGGCAAAAGATCACAGATACCTGAATAATCCTCCTGTCAAACCCAAATGCATCTGATATCTGTACATCAGGTCTGGTTAGTATTCAAATCATTTCCCCAGTGCCCAGCGATCACCTGACCTCAAGTACAGCCAACAGATCACAGATATGCAAATCCTGTCACGCACGATATTATGTAGATATGTACAGGTCTGCCGCCTGCTATCTGCACATACTGATTGCAGGCAATAGAAAGTCAGTCCAGGGTTCCCAGGTCTCTCCAGGGAGGTAAAATTAGTCATTAAAGCCTTTCTACACTATGTCAGGAAGAAACATTATACTCACCTCTACAGGAAGGCTCCGCCCAGCCCTTCTATCTCTTAATTCCGTGGTTCCTTCTCACCCAGCACAGCAGTAAAGCGTAAGATACTATCTCCAATCTCTGATGCCCATTTATCCCCGCGGTTTCCAGTTACAATACATGTAACCGGGTAATGGGCTCGTCACTCAAAGCCGCCGCCCCCTTCTTTACCATGGTAGATGGTACCTGAAGGACTGGCAGCCATTGAGGCAGGGCCGTTTCTGGCCATTTTGGTGCCCCAGACAAGGTACCTTTTTCTTCCCCAAGTCTTATGAATAGGAAGATCGTAGCCTGCATTCATCTGTTTTGCAGGCAGGTACATAAAACAAAATCGATAAAAATGAGCAAACAATAGCTCTGTAGGGACACCTCCTACTGGTGTTCCCTCAGTCTTTCGCCTGACTTGCCTATGCCTAAAAACAGCCCTGCGTTCTGTACTACACGGCCAGGAGACATTGCTGCCGTCAGAGTGACGCCAAGCTGAAGGGGCCTTCCAAAGACACACAAACCGAGCCAGGACGAGCCTCTGATGGGCGAGTATACCATTCATTCCTTAAAGTGAACCACAGACAAAAGTACTCACCTGGGTCTTCCTCCAGCCCCAGGCGAGTATAAAACTTGAGACTTCTTTCGTCTCAGGCAAGCCAGGAGTACTACTTATGATAAAAACTACATTATTGTTTGGCGGCTTCAAGAAACTGTTAAAATGGTAAGTGGAACAAGTACAGATGCTTGGATAGAGCTTTGTAGAATCGGGGAATGTTTTGAAACAATAAACATGCACAATGTGCCAACAGTGGACTCTCTTAATAATAATAATAGACCCTTTAGTGATCAACTTAACCCAGATGAGAGGTAAGGAAGCTGTGCAAACATTGCAGTTCAGGTATACATTACTCCTCTCTCTCTCAGTGAGATATATATATATATATACATACATATACACATACACACCGTCTTCGGAGAGGTGAGGCATGCAGTGCTATTGCAGTCACTCCAGAGGTGCAGAGAGGATAGGGGGGACATTTACAAGAGATAGAGTAGGTATGTGCAGAGCGCCATCTAGTGGGACACTACCGCAAAATACTATAAAAGCAGGCCACAAGCCTAGCTAACCTCCCCTCCGTCCTCCAACCACAGGTACAGGCCACTCGCCACATGAGGGTCGCCCACAGAATGCCGGCTGTATGGGCCAGAGACCCCCATACAACAGAAGGTGTTTGGGAAATACCTTTAACCCTTAGACTGCCGCTAATTCTAAAAATAAGCGATGAGACTGTGCCACTATTGCAGAATACTGGTCTTTAGGAATTTCCATTCGTTCGCCTATCATCGCGGACGTCTAAAGACATCTCTTTGTCACACTTACTTCCAAAGACACACTTCTAGATGTCCACGGCGTATGGAGGGAACATACGGAAACACTTAAAGGCGTTTACGGCAGACAAATTAAGTTTTGCAGAAAAAAAAAAAAGGTCTATGGTTGTTCGTGGCGCACAGAGGCAGAAATTCCAAAGTGTCTAAAGATGTCCACGGCAGCCTAAAGCTGGGTACACACGATGCAATTTTCTGACAGATCTACTGTCGGATCGATTATTTCTGTCAGGTCCGATCTGATTTCCGATCAATTTTTTATAGAAGTGAGTGAATGGAAAATTGAACGAAAGATGGATCAGGAATCAGATTGGACATGTTGGAAATAATGACAGTAAATCTGTCAGAAAATTGCATCGTGTGTACCTAACATGAGGGTTAACGGTTAGCTGTACAAGATTTCCTTGCGAGCTTCCAAAACGTACAGTTTCTTCGTCAGGAACGATACAGAGCTGGATCAGAAACTTATTAAAGTAACACTATCGCCAAAATCTTAAAATATCTGTAAACACATACAGATAAGAAGTACATTTCTTCCAGAGTAAAATGAGCCATAAATTACTTTTCTCCTATGTTGCTGTCACCTACAGTAGCTAGTAGAAATCTGACATTACTGACAGGTTTTAGACTAGTCCATCTCCTTATGGGAAGTTCAGGGTTTTCTTTATTTTCAAAAGCACTTAGTGAATGGTAGTTGCTTCATCCAACTGCCACAAAAGTGTACAGTGAGCTGGGAAGCTGGTCAGCATCCTTATATAAATCTTTTTCAGGGAGTGTCTTTATAAAGAATAGAGGTCATGCTGAGAATCCCCCATGAAGAGATGGACTAGCCCAAAACCTGTCAGTAATGTCATATTTCTACTACCTACTGTAAGTGACAGCAACATAGGAGAAAAGTCATTCATCACTCATTTTACTCTGGGAGAAACGTACTTCTTATTTGTATGTTTACATAGATTTAACATTTTAGGATTTTCGCGATAGCGGTCCTTTAAGCCATTGTTTACATGGGCAAGCTTATATACCAGTAAACCCATATCCTGAAAAAGAATTGCACTGCAGGTGCGCCTGTGCCTACTTAAAGGGAACCTACACTGAGAGGGATATGGATGTTTCCTTTTAAACAATACTAGTTGCCTGGCTGTCCTGCTGATCTCTGTGGCTGCAGTAGTGACTGAATCACACACCTGAAACAGGCATGCAGCTAATCCAATCTGACTTCAGTTAGAGCACCTGATCTGCATGCTTGTTCAGGGGCTGTGGCTAAAAGTATTAGAGACACAGGATCAGCAGGAGAGCCAGGCAACTGGTATTATTTTAAAAGGAAAAACCCATATCCTCCTGAGTTTAGGTTCCCTTTAAAGCCTATGTTTTGCATTGTGGGCATCACAGGCACAGGAGTTGCGTAGTTTTATGGCTGTAGTCCTAAATCAGGCGTGGCTGTTGGCTCCACACACTTCTGTATTATGCGATAGTGCGTGTCAGAAATAGCTTCTCTACAGTTCTGATCCAGTTCTCTATCATGCCTGAAGAAGTAAACGTAAAGTTTCGAAAGCTTGCAAGAAAATCGTGTACAGCTAGTCGTTAAAGGCATCACCTAAACAACTTTTGTAGTTATGTCTTTAAAAACAAAATGCTGAGCGTTACCGCCAACCAGGCTTTGCCAGAATCCGAATACTATTGTGCCGCCGGCGCAGTGCCACGCAGCTAGAGGGAGCCATTCTGACCACACTTAACGCTTCAGGGAACTGTGACATCACTGGAGCAATGATGGAATGTTTAGTGAGGTTGTAAGGTGAGGAGCCAGAGTAGAGAGAAGCAATAACAGCAGCCAATCGGATTTCAGGTTACTGCCCTCAGAGCAGAAGAAGATGGACCCCGATTGGTTGCTGTACAATGCATCATCACATAGCACAAAGCTCCTTTCCCTGCTGAATGTGTTGCCTGGGTTACGAATTCACAATATGGCTACATCCAAAATACCTCAGAGTTCAACATGTCTAATAGGCTCACAAAATGGCGGCACCCACTGCATGACCTACCTAATAGTAGCAGATTTACAGGCTTGTCAGATAGCAGGTGGCGCGCTCCAGTGATGTCACTAGTTAAACATTACTTAGAGATTTGTGGACAGGTTTAGGCCATAGAATGGCGTCCGCAGTAACAGTTGGGCCTAGATTCAGTGCATGGCTAGGAGACAGACTGGATGGCCTGCGTGTGGCGATGGACCCGGGATTCAGTGCTTGGCTAGGAGACAGACTGGATGGCCTGCGTGTGGCGATGGACGGGGAGTGCAGTGAGTGCTATACCGAATGGAGATCATTTACAGAGCAAACAGCGTATCGTCGGCCCGCTCCTGCTTCTTCGGGTTCGGCATCACGGCCGGCTCTGTGCTGGGGGGAGACGGGAGGTCCGGTACTCTCTCTGCAGCTTTGGCTCTCTCTTCTAGGAACTTGTCAAACTCTGGAGAAAAAAATATATACATTAATGAAAAAAATTACATTAGTGCATGTGTGCAGAACTTCATTTCTGCTCTAAAAGATAAGCAACAGCATAATAACCTTTACAGAAAAACATTTCCTTGTTACTGCTTATAGAGCTCCTACAGAGATGCTGCAGTGTATTTAAGTCCTGGTTTGCTAGGAGCAGAGAAATGGTTAACCTCCTATGTTTACATATTAGCTTAGTATTTGGCAGAGAGCTTATAACTCAAAATTGCCTGTTTAACCTTCCTGGCGGTAAACCAGAACGTAGTTCGGGGTAAGCCGCGCAGGAGGTTTCCTCAGGCCCTGCTGGGCCGATTTGCTTAATTTTTCTTTTTGCTGAACACAGCTAGCACTTAGTTAGCTGTGTCAGCACACCGATCGCTGCCGGCCCGCGCTCAATCGCCGCTATCCGCTCCCCCCCCCCCCCCAGACCCTGTGCGCTGCATGGCTAATCAGTGCCAGGCAGCGCTGAGGGGTGGATCGGGACTCCCAAAGACGTCACGACGTCGGTGACGTCATCCCGTCCCGTCGACGGGGGACGCCCTCCAGGAAATCCCGTTCTTGGAACAGGATTTCCTGATCGGAGATCGCCTAAGGCGATCGAAGCGGGCAGGGGGATGCCGCTGAGCAGCGGCTATCATGTAGCAAGCCTTCGGCTCGCTACATGATATAAAAAAACAAAAAAAAAAAAACTGCTGCGCTGCCTCCTGGCGGAAAACATTAGACCACCAGGAGGGTTAATTGCAGATAAGTGAGAATTAAACTAAACAGGCTGTTCTCTATAAACACACACAACGTGGACACGGTGGATTTCTTAGTATTTCCTTCACTACTTGCAAGTGTTCAGAGAACCTGAGGTGGGGACAAATTAAAAAAAAAAAAACTATGCTAACTGATCCAGGGGACTGGGCGGATCAGGCAGCCTCCATATCCGCCGCTCCCTTACTTTCACTTTCGTGACCTCTGGGGTCACGACGCGGAAGGAGAGTGAGCTAATCTCTCAGCATTGAGGGAGGTGGCGGAGCAGCAGGGGGAGTGGCCAGGGAGAGAGAGCTGACCAATGGCAGATGGAAAGCCTACAGGAATGGCTCCCAGTGGGCGTTTTGAGCATGGATCAATCTCTTCCTTTTCCCTCGAGATTAGCAACAATAATTGTTGCCAATTTCGGAGTGTGTGCGTGTGTGAGCGCGGCTGTGGGGGGGGGGGGGGGGGGGGCACAGAGAGCAGCGCAGAGGGGACTCAGAGGCATGTCTCTGTATCCCATCTGCTCCCCTACCGCATCGCCTTTGTTGCACTTTAAAACTAGCTCAAGGTCATGGATGCCCCTCCAATCTAATAACATGACCAGAATCTCAATCTCATTTATATATCTTTATTGTAGAAATACAAAGAATGTACCTTCGCTGGTCACGCCTTCCTCCAGCTCCTCCCCCTTCTGTAAAAAGAAAACACAACGTTATTACCGGTAACATGGCCAATGGAAAGTATACCGAAAGCTAATTATCAAACAAATACCGGTAACAACTTGGTATGAAGAGAGGAAAATACCTGGTGTCACTAGCAATTACTGACCTGTCTGCTTAAGAAAAGGGAATAGTACTTTCAATGAATGCAGGTCCAAAAATATTCTACTTTCTCGTCTCTTTTTAATAAGCGAGAGTGAAGGGATCTTTTTACATTTGTGTGCACCCCCCACACTAACCACCCCCTTCTCTGCCCAACACTAAACAAAGAGCGTCTAGTGTTGCTGTAAACTCCCGACCCCAAAGCCCCCCTCCCCCGGTACATCATCGGGCTAGTAATGCCAATAGAATATTGATAATTTTAGGGATATTCTACTATTATCCTGCTCTGCAGTCCAATTCTCACATTTACCCTCCCAATTCTCACACCAATCTCCCCCTCATATATGCCTAACCATAACTCCCCCAGTGCCCTAAAGTCAGAATATGTCCCAGTGCTTGAAGCCTTCCCCGGAACTTGGCTAGGTGGTGGCAAAGCGCCTTAAGCCCAATTACGGTAATAAGGCGTCTATAAGATAATCCGCCACCTAAATTACCCCAGTGCGCAGATATACTATAGCCTAGCTCTTATTAGCACTCCCCCATGGCTCCGTTGATAGCCAGACTTTGCCTGCACGCAGCTCTCCATCCTCCCGATACAAGCTTCTGGCTGTGAAGGCGGAAGTGTTTGGAAGATGGAGAGTAGTGTGCAGCGCATTGCTGAGAGGCGGAGACATGGGAGAGTTAACTCTTTCTGCTGTGGTCCACTCCCGCTCACATCACCAGCTAATCCCTACTAAACGGTTCCAATCACAATTAGGAGTGCCGATACGCACATCCAACAGCTGTGGTCTCACGTCTCCCCAATACAAGTGCGTACAATATTCATTGCTATTACTCCTCCTACAGGGGTGCGGGGAAAGATTGTGAACGCAATAACATTTCCTATATATTTATATGAATGTGACCTAAATCATCATTGGATATTCAAACAAGTCTTAAAAGTAGATGAAAAAAGAATGAAACACAAATTGTTATATTTGGTCATTAGCTGAAAAAGAAAAAAAAACAGGATGCAAAAACATATCTGTGTGTGACAAAAAGAAGTGAATGACGTCCTCAGTATTTGAGGTCACCCCCATGTGCAGCAATAACTGCAGCTAAAGGTTTGCGGTAACTGCTGATCAGGCCAGCACATAAATTTAGAGGAAATGTACAGAATCCCTATGTTCAGAAGAGATTCAGTCCCATTAGGTCTTTCCACAACATTTCAGTTGGATTAGGGTCAGGACTTGGCCATTCCAGAACATTTACTTTTCCCTTCTAGAACATCTTGTGTGTCCAGGATCACTGTCTTACTCCATGACTCTCTGGCTCTTAACCAATTCACTTTTTCTTCTTGGCGATATCTTTACACCTTATCAAGAAAATGCTTTTAAAGCCTCCACCAAGCAAGAGAATAATGATTTGGCAGTACCTTTTCACCTACTTTGTGGTACTTTTATAATTGCAAAGTGCTGAAAATGTATTTTAATATGAAGATAAAAAATGATCTCCTAGGAGAAAACGTAGGTGAAAAGGTTAAATTGAATAAGGGCTTCTGTCTCTTGAGATTCAGATCATGGACAGATGTCTGACATGTTTCTTTAAAGTTCAATGGTAAGTTCAGAAATCATTGAACCATCCACGATGGCAAACAGTCCAGGCCCAAATGCTACAAACAAGGCCCAAAACATAATGCTCCCACCACCACGTTTCACAGATGGGATAAGGGCCTTAGGCTGGAATGCAGTATTTTTCCTGCTCCAATATAAAGGTTCCTCATTTAAGCCAAAATCTTTCATGTTGGCTCCATGTGTCCACAAAACAGCCTTCCAGTATCTTTCTGGTTTGTTCACATGGTCTTTAGTAAACTTTGGGCAGTCAGCAATGTTTTGGTGGAGAGAGGTGGCCGCCTCCTTGCTACCCTGCCATATACACCATTGCTGGTCGGTGATCTCCTGATAGTGGACTCAAACATCAACATTCACCATTGTGAGGCAGGCCTTCAGATGCTTAGAAGTTACTCTGGGTTCCTGTGTAACCTCTCGGACTATAAGACACATTGCAGCTGGAGTGATCATTAATGGTTGACCACTACTAGCTAGGGTAATATTGGTCTTGAATTTCCTCCAATCGTAAACAATCTGTCTGACTGTTGATTGGCGGAATCCAAACTCTTCAGAGATGGTCATGTGACCTTTCCCAGCTTTATGGTCATTGACTCTTGTCTGATGTCCTCAGACTCTTCCCCTGGTTTGAGCCATAAGTCCACAAATGTGTAGTATGTGTGACCAGGTTTTGCTGTTCCCCGATTGTCATCCTATTGAATAAAAACATTGGACTCCGATGTCACCTTCAATTTATAGGACTATCCTAAGGAATCACTTATGTTTGTCAAATACAGATACATTATTGGCTCATTATTTTTCTAAAAATATACGACCAAATCATATTATTTGTGTTTCATTTGCTTAAAGGGAACCCAAAGTGTTCACCTGAACTGAGAGGAGTATGAAGGCTGCCATATTTATTTCCTTTTAAACAATACCAGTTGCCTGGCAGCCCTGTTGATCCTCTGCCTCTAATACTTTTAGCCATAGACCTTTAACAAACATGCAGCAGATCAGGTGCTCTGACTCGTTCCTGGGTTTTGCCTCAGACACTACTTATGCCAGAAGATGAGCAGGGCTGCCAGGCAAATGGCATGGTTTACAAGATTATAAATATGGCAGTCTATAACTAGGCTTTCGTTATCCACTTTTAGGACTTGACCGAGCTATCATTTGCTTTGAACACTGTAGGTGACTGCTTGTCTGACGCGTCACTCTCGGAATGTGTTTGGATAAAGGCCAGTAGGCCTGGACCTTTGCCAGTATGCATGGACCTTTGTCTTCACATTACGTTCAGGTCCACATCATTTGCTGCTGCAGCACTGCACAAATAAAGTGTAGGTCTAACCCTTGGATCGAAACCATACTAGTCTTTCTCGGTGTTTCAATCCCATAGTGGAAGACTATCTGAACTGCGTGTATTGACACACCCGTTACAAGTGAAATTGAAACACTGTGAAGAGATTCACGTCGAGAGTCATGTGCAAATGATTAAGTTTTCATACGTATTGTGTCACGTGACACCCGGTTTCAGGCAATGAAGATCATCAGATGTCTCGTCCTATAAATGCAATCAGTGACAAGGATGAAGGATGACTGGAAGAGGTCAGTGACCTGTAGAACCGTTACCGGCCGGGGAAGGAGGCCGCATCCTCCAGCTGTGTGACCGGAATTTATAGTGCGTCTGTTCAGTTTCGGCATGTTCTCTGATGTTCCTGCGTCCATCCCTTCACACATCGCTGGATGATGCTCACCTCATGCTCAAGTTCCGGTCACGCAGCTGCAGGACATGGTTTCCTTCCCAGGGCAGGTTCTAGTCTGTTTGCTGCCTGAAGCAAACTTGTGAGGATGCCCCTTCCCCCACGGATTGGAATGATCGCACATCACCTGACAATTTGCACCACCATTTTATACATGCGGTGAGCCCCCCAAAACACCCCCAGTATAGGTTGGCCAGGTACAGTGGCTCCCAGTTTAGGTTAGCCAGGTACAGTTGCCCCCAGTATAGGTTGGCCAGGTACAGTTGCCCCCAGTATAGGTTAGCCAGGTACAGTGGCTCCCAGTTTAGGTTAGCCAGGTACAGTTGCCCCCAGTATAGGTTAGCCAGGTACAGTTGCCCCAGTATAGGTTAGCCAGGTACAGTTGCCCCCAGTATAGGTTAGCCAGGTACAGTTGCCCCCAGTATAGGTTGGCCAGGTACAGTTGCCCCCAGTATAGGTTAGCCAGGTACAGTTGCCCCCAGTATAGGTTGGCCAGGTACAGTTGCCCCCAGTATAGGTTAGCCAGGTACAGTTGCCCCCAGTTTAGGTTAGCCAGGTACAGTTGCCCCCAGTATAGGTTAGCCAGGTACAGTTACCCCCAGTATAGGTTGGCCAGGTACAGTTGCCCCCAGTATAGGTTGGCCAGGTACAGTTGCCCCCAGTATAGGTTGGCCAGGTACAGTTGCCCCCAGTATAGGTTGGCCAGGTACAGTTGCCCCCAGTATAGGTTAGCCAGGTACAGTTGCCCCCAGTATACGTTAGTCAGGTACAGTTGCCCCCAGTATAGGTTAGGCAGGTACAGTTGCCCCCAGTATAGGTTGGCCAGGTACAGTTGCCCCCAGTATAGGTTGGCCAGGTACAGTTGCCCCCAGTATACGTTAGCCAGGTACAGTTGCCCCCAGTATACGTTAGCCAGGTACATTTGCCCCCAGTATATGTTAGCCAGGTACAGTTGCCCCCAGTATAGGTTGGCCAAGTACAGTTGCCCCCAGTATAGGTTAGCCAGGTACAGTGGCCCCCCAGTATAGGTTAGCCAGGTACAGTTGCCTCCAGTATAGGTTAGCCAGGTACAGTTGCCCCCAGTATAGGTTAGCCAGGTACAGTTGCCCCCAGTATAGGTTGGCCAGGTACAGTTGCCCCCAGTATAGGTTGGCCAGGCACTGTTGCCCCCAGTATAGGTTGGCCAGGCACTCTCTTCACTTCCTCTTTCTGCCTGGTGCTGCCCCCAGACTTCTGCCACCTGAGGAAGTCGCCTCACTTGGTATCATGGGCGGACCGGGCCTGCTCCTTCCCCAGCCGTTACCTGCCAGCAGGCACAATTATTCAGAGTTCTAACTTATACTATCTGCTCATTAGGTGCTGGACCATTGTATCGGAGGTATGCAGGGTAACGCAACAGCAATGAAAGTCTATGGTGGCCAGTACACTTACCTCGTCGCGATGCACCGGAAGTTTCTGAATCACCACCGATCTACCGCAAAGTCACCAGCGTGTCACTGTCAGACTTCTGCTGCCACGTAATGCATGGAAGTCTATGGGCGATGTAGAAATGTAAAATACGCTGATAGTGGCGGTGTGGCATGCATACGTGGAACTATGCAAGTACCGCGGGGAACCTAGGAATCTCAGTGATGTAATTCCTGCCCAGCAGGGAGTAAGTCACTGAGCGGGGGCAGTGCTATGCATATGACAGTCAGGGCACTCTGCCAGCAGGGAGTAAGTCACTGAGCGGGGGCAGTGCTATGCATATGACCCTGTCAGCACACTCTGCCCAGCAGGGAGTACATCACTGAGCAGGGGCGGTGCTATGCATATGACCCTGTTGGCACACTCTGCTCTGCCAAGCAGGGAGTACGTCACTGAGCGGGGGGCAGTGCTATGCATAGGACCCTGTCAGCACACTCTGCCCAGCAGGGAGTACGTCACTGAGCAGGGGGCGGTGCTATGCATATGACAGGGCACTCTGCCAGCAGGGAGTAAGTCACTGAGCGGGGGCGGTGCTATGCATATGACAGGGCACTCTGCCAGCAGGGAGTAAGTCACTGAGCGGGGGCAGTGCTATGCATATGACCCTGTCAGCACACTCTGCCCAGCAGGGAGTACATCACTGAGCAGGGGCGGTGCTATGCATATGACCCTGTTGGCACACTCTGCTCTGCCAAGCAGGGAGTACGTCACTGAGCGGGGGCGGTGCTATGCATGACCCTGTTGGCACACTCTGCCAAGCAGGGAGTACGTCACTGAGCGGGGGTGGTGCTATGCATATGACCCTGTTGGCACACTCTGCCTGGCAGGGAGTACGTCACTGAGTGGGGCGGTGCTATGCATATGACCCTGTCAGCACACTCTGCACAGCAAGGAGTACGTCACTGATCTGGGGCAGTGCTATGCATATGACCGTTAGGGCACTCTACCCAGCAGGGAGCATGTCACTAAGCGGGGGCGGCGCTATGCGCATATGACCCTTTTCAGTGCACTCTGTTGCAGGGTCAATGTGTTCAGCTGCTACTATGGACTACAGGTCACTGGCGTCTTCAAGGCATCGCTTCTTCATTTTTTCTAATCAAATCGCCACTGATCACATTTCAGGGAAGAGCTATCTGCTGGTCCTTATTGCCCGAAATCTGTAATCATTTGCATATGACTCTCTCTTCTGCTGGTAGTGGCAATGCACATTTATAATAATGCTCAAATAATAACTGAGTGTATTTGGAGTTAAACTGACCACTCTGCATTTGCATTTAAACAAGAGTCTTGCATAAGGTCTCCTTACTGAATAGGTATTGGTTTACTGAACAGTAAGTACTGAGATTTGAACCCGGTGTCAGAGGCAGAGGCCTTAACCAGCCACTATCCAACCACTGTGCAAGTTATACATGATGTAAGAATTCTAAGTATTATACACGGTTGTATCTACAATGACATATAAATACAATTTAACCAATTCTAGCAGAAAAAGGCAGAAATTAATAGAAGAACAATGCACTCTGGAACCCGTATTTCCAGCTATTTCTCAGGCCAGAGATTAGAAGCACCCAGAAGGCATCCTCACCACGTCTGTACCAAGCCACTCCTCCAGATCTTCCATGTCAGAGGTGTGCGTCACGGGGATCTACGGCAAGCAGGTGAAGCCAAAACACATCCACAAGCATGAGGCATGGCAGGGCGGCCCAAATCAAAATGTGACAAAAGCCAGATGCAAAATAAAGAAATAAACAAAAAGCAAAATGTGAAACATGCTGGTGTTCAAACAAACCAAACAAAATAACGAGAAATAAAGTGACTGGTTATAATGTGGAGGGAAGAGGTTAAAATAATGGCATGGTAATGTGAAACGAACATAAAAATGATTAGGAATGTAAAGGACGCCCACAGCAGCAAATTATCCAATCGGCATGGAGGAAATGAACAGAAACGGCACCCGAGTTACAGGGGGTATGTGAGGAAGACACAGGTTAGGACAGCGCAGCCCCCCTTCCTAATTCTCCGTTAGCTTACGTTCACACTAGTGCTCACACTTTGCTGTTGATCTCCGATACCTGCCAAATGCGGACAATGGCGTACTACAACGTTTCAAGTCAATTTAAAAGCGGTCAGTTGTCTGCACCTAATATTGTTCTGTTATGCGCTGTGCGTGTTCCAACATAAGTCTGTTATGACGCTCGCCTGTGTCTGGGGAGATTAGCCAGGTGCTGGACATTGCAGCGACGTTTGCGGGACAAGCCTCGGGTTCAACGCCCGGGGTCAGCGTCAGTCGGAACTGTCGTATAGGAATCAACTGTCAACCCGTATCAAGCAGTTGCGACAGCAGAAAAATGTGTCGGTGTATTTCAACCTGCTCAAGCAATCAAGACCCCAAAAAATAGATTTTTTGAGTGACAAGCAATAGTTTCCATGATTTTGCGATGGGTATAGGCCCGCGACTCCGCAAACGGTTAGCGATGCGCTGTGGTAACGACCGTCGCAGCGGATCAAACCTGTAAAGGAATAGTCAGGAATATTAACACATACATTTTTACGCGTTAGTGGTGCAACGCGTAAACGTTTACGCCCAACGTTTTACGTGTTGCGCCACTAACACGTAAAAATGTATGTATTAATGTTCCTGCACCAGGGGGAATGCGTAAAAATGTACGCAATGTGGCCCGCCGACCCCGAGGTCGGCAAAAACTAAACTAGCTGGCGGCGGGGGACTGGAGCAGCAGTGAGTGGCTGGTAGAAGACCCAGGTAAGTGAAACTCACTTTTTTTTTTGCCTGACGATTCCTTTAAGACCCCCGACGACTCCACGTAAAGTACCGCAATTGCTCGACTTTCCTTTCACGGACATTGGGTGTACCCGCCCGCAGGAAAATGGATCGGGGAGACCTTATGGTTGAGGGACGTCACTGGGCTCCATCTTCCGGGGTTGCGAGGTGAGTATTCAGCTCAAGCGTTAGGGAGGGTTCACACCTACGTCCGCGGGAAACAAGAGCGGTTTTCCCAGGACGATTTTATGTTCGTAATGTGTGTTTAACACTCGACGGCTTTGGGTGCAGTGTTGTCTTCTAACTCCGACACTCGGCTATTTCTAGATCGGCTTTGATGGACTTCTCCATCTGGAATAGGCAACTATTGTTGGCTCCACCTTATGTATAATATTGTGCTTGATAAAGGGATAATGAAGGCCCGAAACAGACTGGCATCTGTATCGAAATATTGGAACACTTCTTTATCAAAAGGCATTTTACGGCACAGAACTGATACATGGTTTGTTAGTCCACCATAGGGGTGTGGATCCCAGAGCAGGACTCCTTTGACAGAGTAAACCAGCTTAATTATCTCTACGGAGTACCTCTCGAAGGGCTGGTGCACACCAGAGCGGTTCTGGAGCGTTTTTAAAAACGCTTAGAGATAGAAAACTACTTGGGTAATGTATTTCAATGGGCTGGTGCACACCAGAGCAGGTCGTTTTTTCCACAAACGCAAACTCGGGGGCTGCAGCATTTTTTAGATTTCCGAGGCGTTTCTGCCTCCATGTAAAGTATAGGAAAGTGGAAAACCGCTCTGAAAAACGCTAGATCAGAGCGGTTTTCATAGCGTTTCTGTTCAGTAACAGGCTTTACTATAACAATATATGAAATCTGTTACACAAAAACGCTCCAAACAACGCTAGGCATGTTTAGAAAACCTCTCTAAACATGCAGAGAATCGCTCTGAAAATCTGCTTCAAAAACCTCCAGCGTTTAGCGAATCTGCGAGAGGTTTTGGTGTGCACTGGCCCTCAGAGAGAACACTAAATTTTATTCTGAGACTAGAACTGGTGTTAGGGACAAGTGTCTAGGTTTAGGCATTAGGAAACAGTTAATATCAGGGGGTTGTAATAAGAAACGAGGAAGTAATAAACGGAAGGGGGGGTGGGGTTTGGGGTTAAGCTCGAGGAAGGCGCTTGTTGGGGGGGGGGATGTTTGGCGTCAGGGAGGGGTTATGGTTGGGGGTTACAGTTGTTGTAAAGCGAATACATATGCGGGTTGGATAGGACCAGGTGTCTGCAGGGTTGGGCAATTGACAGGGGGAGGCACTGAGACCACAGAGAAAACACAGCTGCATGCAAACCAAAAATAGAAGTAACTGTTTCTCTCTGGTTAAAGGACAGAGCATGATAATTATGTTCTACCACAATATAAATACCAATGGCCTCGCTCACGGTGCACTACATATCTCTGCATGCATCTATAGTGATGACAGGAAAGTCCCCGGGGCGGGGAGAATGGCGCGTTGAGTCCATGTAGCAGGATGATGTTTATAAGGCCCATTACATCTCACACGTGTCGGGGACTTTAGACCGGCGTCCAGTCACTGGGACAATATCACTCAGCAGGTAAACATTGGCTGACGCGGCACACGGGAATTTGACCTCGTATTGAACTTGTACAACGCAGACAGGCCTCTAATAACCTAAGCTTTGTGCCCTACAGTAACATGGACGGAAAAAAACCTTACAGGAGAGGCTTACAAAGTAAATACTCAGTAAAGGAAACCGACAATAGGACGAATATGAAAAAGGCCATCTCTTCTTCCTTTTAACAAACGACAGCTAAATGTCTGGCCGTCATCCTGATCCTTGGTGGTTTCTGTAGTGCCTAAAACTGAAGGCTCAAAGCTTGCTACTTCCTCATGGTGGGACCTGGGCAACGACAAGTAAGGGATTGCTTGTTGGGGTGGGGACTCTGTGGCCAGAGCCGCTACGGTAGCCAGGAAGGCCTGACAGGAACCCTGAACAGGATGGCTAAAGGGACACTAAGACTGTGTGGAGCTGCAGGTCTCTCATCAGAAGCCTCCTTGGCTGGTGGATAAAGGAATGCTGGCCAGATATAGCAAGTACTGGGGTAACCCGGGGCTGACCAAAAGATAACACTGCAATGGAAGTGGCGTTCCAAAGGCTAAGGGAAGCAGGGGCGTTGCTAGGATCCTAAGAGATCTGGGGCATTTTTTGGGCACTGCAGCCAGAAAATAGGTGTGTCCATACACCAGGATGTGGGTGTGGTCATGGGTGGAGCCAAATTTACATGAACTTAACAGTCTAAGTAGGCCTGCCCAGCAAAATGTTGGATGAAGCCCGTCTAGCGTAGCAGAAGTGCGCTGTTTGCGTATCTCTGCAGTAGCCGCTGGAGAGATACGTAGAGGGCGCACCTCTCCTGCGCAGCCCGGCTCCGACTGACGGAACAGCGGGGAGCCGTTTCTCGTAGTTGCAGACAGCGGAGGACGGCGGCATGGGAGCAATCCGTGCGTATGGGGCTGGAGGAAGCCCCAGGTATGTATAAAAGCTTTTCTTTATTTCATCTCTGGTTCCCTTTAAACATAACTAGGCAGCAGTGTTCTCCCCAGGCTCTTTTTGCCGGGTGCTCCCCCCGGCTAGTTTTGGTGAGCACCCGGCTGTCATTGGCTCCCCTCCTCCTATTCTGTAAGCAGAGTTGCACACAGAAGCATTCTCTCATCTCGCCCCACCCGGCTACTTTTTCATGCCACCCGGCTTGAAAAAATTTCTGAGGAGAACACTGAGGAAGGTTATCTGGCAGTTCCCTCATAGCATTCTTTGACCTTATAGTGGACCCCCACCCATGTTCCCATGGGCCTTCAACAACTCCCAGCATACCCCCCATAGAAGAATCACAGCTCCCTGCATGCTACCATAAAGCATTACCTGCGCTCAGCATGGCACCACACCACCCAGCATACCCGCCATTGAGGCAGCACAGCTGACTCTGCCTGGGGGAGATCCGGGGCACCTCAGAGAAGATTCGGGGCACGTGCCACTGATCTTTGGGGCTAGCGACGCCCCTGATGGGAAGGAACCACGGAAAGGTAAATCAATGTGCCTGGAAGCTTTTGTTGGCTGCCTCACCACCAGGATCAGGAGGCCAATAACCAGCACACCTTACATCATATTACTGAAACATGCAAACGGAAGACATTTCTTTCACCACATCGGATTGCCCTGATTGAATCTGCCACTTATACTTTCCTAGTAGTTCAGGGACAGCATGAGGCGGGTATTCTGTTCTACCACACATAGACAGCCATATTATACATTACTGCTGCCACCTGCAGGCTGAAGAGAGGCATAACATTGTCATCGTTCTGCAGTATACATTCATGGCCTACAATAGGCCCTATGGCAGAGGTGGGCAAACTTTCTTAGGATAGGGGCATGGCTACTGCAGCTCTCCGTCCGCCTCCCTCCAGACAGAAAGATGGCAGGGACCTCCAATCCAATCGCACACTCTCCAAAAGCAATCTCCATGGTCACGGCAACATCATGTGACACGCTGGTACGTAACGACAACGGGTCACATGATGCTGCCATTGCCATGGAGATCACCACTGAAGAGAGTGATTGGGCGAGTTACTTTTCTAGTAGGTGCTCTGCATGTATTCTTAGGACGGCAGGGGAGAGAAGGGGAGAGGAGCGAAAGCAGGTCGGCTTCATGTCGGCCACGGGCCCTTCGTTTGCCCATGGCTGCCCTATGGTATAAAAGACACTAAAATAGGGGTGGAGGTGTCTAATGCATAAAAAAGGCTAATAAAGCTGATGATCTTATAAACAGAGAGGTAATCTTACATATCTTAAAGAATTTGGACCAGTCTATTAAAAAAAAAGGAGCATTTGAGAACATAAAATTGACAACGCGTTGTGCGGGTGTTTGACTGTTTCCTCGGGTCAGTGAAAAAAAAGGTGTTTTAACTGCTATGGCTGTGTAGTGAGCAGGAGAGACTTGCTGCTTTAACTGCTATGGCTGTGTAGTGAGCAGGAGAGACTTGCTGCTTTAACTGCTATGGCTGTGTAGTGAGCAGGAGAGGCTTGCTGCTTTAACGGTTATGGCTGTGTAATGAGCAGGAGAGGCTTGCTGCTTTAACTGCTATGGCTGTGTAGTGAGCAGGAGAGGCTTGCTGCTTTAACGGCTATGGCTGTGTAGTGAGCAGGAGAGGCTTGCTGCTTTAACTGCTATGGCTGTGTAGTGAGCAGGAGAGGCTTGCTGCTTTAACTGCTATGGCTGTGTAGTGAGCAGGAGAGGCTTGTTGCTTTAACTGCTATGGCTGTGTAGTGAGCAGGAGAGGCTTTCTGCTTTAACTGCTATGGCTGTGTAGTGAGCAGGAGAGGCTTGTTGCTTTAACTGCTATGGCTGTGTAGTGAGCAGGAGAGACTTGCTGCTTTAACTGCTACGGCTGCGTAGTGAGCAGGAGAGGCTTGCTGACCTTTTTTCAGTAGACTGTAGTCCAAATTCTTCAAGATAGGTAATATTACCCCTCTGTTTAGAAGATCATCAGCTTATTAGCCTATCTTTATGCATTGGGCGTCTCCAGCCCTGTGTTAGTGTCTTGTCATACCTCTTTAGAGGTGATAGGTTTTTATCTCGTCCTAAAGAACATCCGGAGTGCAACCGACCAGTTCCTGTCACAGACCTGGAAAACCCAGCGGGGATGGTTAATTCCCGGCCTTCTCAGAAAGTGGTGGCAAGGATTTGTGAGTAAATACATCCTTAGCAATTTGCCTTCCTGAATCTTACAGGATTCTGCTCCATTGGGCTCCTGGTCTCCTTTTGTCTTTTAGATGAGCCTGAGGTTGTTACAATCACGGGAACCTTCAGCATAAGCCATGGTATAGAGGGGGGGTGTTTGGTTGGAGAAATTAATTGCTCTGGTTGAATGGAGTATGGCCACCTGTACATTGGCTACAGTTTCGTCTGCCCCTGTCTTGATAGTTTTGCTGGCTGCTGCGGATGTTGGTCAGTAAGACGCCACATAGGAGGAGTCAGGTGGTTACTGGGGGGGCGGGTACTAGCGCCTGATAGGCTGCTCACCATTCCTTGAGTAATGAGCCACTGGTCTATGGGCTCCAGGTTTGAGCTGCCAGCTCTCCCTCTCCTCTGGACGAGGCCCAAACCGTTCCCAGCACAGAGAAGGAAAGGAACGCAGAGAGACACAGAGAAGACATTATAAGGAGGCACTAAAAGTCCCAGCATGCTTTGCAAATCATCTGACGACATCACAATGCTCTGCGGAGATGCTAGAAAACAGGACCACCTAAATACACCATACGCCTGCAGCTTTAAATGTCAGAATTCTTTCTGTTGTCTCACAGAGCCCCTCCCTAACTCCTCCCCATACACATACTGCACTATAAGCTGTCTCACATAGCCACTCCCTAACACCCCCCATACAATACCTGTACTATAAGCTGTCTCACAGGGCCCCTCCCTAACTCCTCCCCATACACATACTGCACTATAAGCTGTCTCACATAGCCACTCCCTAACACCCCCCATACAATACCTGTACTATAAGCTGTCTCACAGAGCCACTCCCCAACGCCTCCCCATACAATACCTGTACTATAAGCTGTCTCACAGGGCCCCTCCCTAACGCCTCCCCATACAATACCTGTACTATAAGCTGTCTCACAGAGCCACTCCCTAACGCCTCCCCATACAATACCTGTAGTATAAGCTGTCTCACAGGGCCCCTCCCTAACTCCGCCCCATACACACTCTGTACTACAAGCTGTTGTCTCAGAGCCCCTCCCTAACTCCTCCCCATACACATACTGCACTATAAGCTGTCTCACATAGCCACTCCCTAACTCCTCCCCATACAATACCTGTACTACAAGCTGTCTCACAGAGCCACTCCCTAACGCCTCCCCATACAATACCTGTACTATAAGCTGTCTCACAGGGCCACTCCCTAACTCCTCCCCATACAATACCTGTACTACAAGCTGTCTCACAGAGCCACTCCCTAACGCCTCCCCATACAATACCTGTACTATAAGCTGTCTCACAGGGCCACTCCCTAACTCCTCCCCATACAATACCTGTACTACAAGCTGTCTCACAGAGCCACTCCCTAACGCCTCCCCATACAATACCTGTACTATAAGCTGTCTCACAGGGCCACTCCCTAACTCCTCCCATACAATACCTGTACTACAAGGTGTCTCACAGAGCCACTCCCTAACTCCTCCCCATACACACTCTGCACTACAAGCTGTCTCACAGAGCCCCTCCCTAACTCCTCCCCATACACACTGCACTACAAGCTGTTGTCTCAGAGCCTCTCCCTAACTCCTCCCCATACACTCTGTACTACAAGCTGTTGTCTCAGAGCCCCTCCCTAGCTCCTCCCCATACACTCTGTACTACAAACTGTTGTCTCAGAGCCCCTCCCTAGCTCCTCCCCATACACTCTGTACTACAAGCTGTTGTCTCAGAGCCCCTCCCTAGCTCCTCCCCATACACTCTGTACTACAAGCTGTTGTCTCAGAGCCCCTTTCTATCTCCTCCCCATACACACTCTGTACTACAAGCTGTTGTTTCAGAGCCCCTCCCTAGCTCCTCCCCATACACTCTGTACTACAAGCTGTTGTCTCAGAGCCCCTCCCTAGCTCCTCCCCATACACTCTGTACTACAAGCTGTGGTCTCAGAGCCCCTTCCTATCTCCTCCCCATACACACTCTGTACTACAAGCGGTTGTCTCAGAGCCCCTCCCTAACTCCACCCCATACACATTCTGTACTACAAGCTGTCTCACAGGGCCCCTCCCTAACTCCTCCCCCTACATACCCTGTACTGCAAGCAGTTGTCTCAGAGCCCCTCCCTAACTCCTCCCCATACACACACTGTACTACAAGCTGTTGTCTCAGATCCCCTCCCTAACTCCTCCCCATACACACTCTGTACTACAAGCTGTTGTCTCAGAGCCCCTCCCTAACTCCTCCCCATACACACACTGTACTACAAGCTGTCTCACAGGGCCCCTCCCTAACTCCTCCCCATACACACTGTACTATAAGCTGTCTCACAGAGCCACTCCCTAACTCCTCCCCAAACACACTCTGTACTATAAGCTGTCTCACAGAGCCTCTCCCTAACTCCTCCCCACACACACTCTGTACTATAAGCTGTCTCACAGAGCCCCTCCCTAACTCCTCCCCATACACACTCTGTACTATAAGCTGTCTCACAGGGCCCCTCCCTAACTCCTCCCCATACAATCCCTGAACCATAAACTGTTTCACGAAATCCCACCCTCACACAGACCCTATTAAAGGAATAAAACAGTAAGCAATTTCATTCATTATGTCATTTTCACTACAGTTACTAATTAAAGGACACCTGTCAGGAGAGGGACATGGAAGTTGCCATCTTTATTTCCTGTTAAACAATACCAGTTGCCTGGCTGTCCTGCTGATCTATTTGGCTGCAGTAGTGTCTGAATCACCCACCTGGATCAATCATGCAGCTAACCTTGTCAGAAACACCTGATATGCTGGATGCTTGTTCAGGGGCTATGGCTAAATGTTTTATGGTGGTCACTACGGTAATGATCCAACCTTTTTCATCCAATCTTACCATTTATATGAAATATAAGGGTAGGGATTAGCTTGTGAGCCCCTCTGAGGGACAGTTAGTGACATGACTATGTTCTCTGTACAGCGCTGCGTAATATGTTAACGCTATATAAATAAATAAACTGCCTAAATTATCCATTCAATCTATTCACTAGATTTACCTTTACACTACATACATTTGGTAAGATTGGATGAAAAAGATTGGATCATTTAGTGGCCACCTTTAGAGCCAGAGGATTAGCAGGGCAGCCAGGCAACTGGTATCCTCCTAATGTTTACGGTTTTTGTTGCAATATTTGTGCTGCTTGAGACTCTGCTGTACATTTCTTGGTTGTACCTATGTTCCCTGTGCTGTCTTACTGTGCTTTGTAAAGCGCTGCGGAATATGTTGGCGCTATATAAATAAATAATAATAATTGCTTAAAGGGTACCAGAGACGAAGCACCCTCATGTATTTTATCATATATATTAGTGGGAACATTAGAGAAAACACCTACCTTGCTTTCTGTTTCATTCTGCACTGCACAGCTTGTTTCTAATCAGCCCTGATAAAATCCCCGACTGAGCACTCAGTCTGGCTTTGTTCAGGAATATTTATAACTCAGTCTGTGTTCTCTCATGTCTTTTCAAGCCCAAGCCTGCCCCCTGCTGGCTCTGCTCAGGAATCATTATAGCTGAGTCATTGTAGCAAAGCCAGTCAGGGATTTTATCAGGTCTGATAAAAAGCTGTGCAGTGCAGAATGAAACAGAAAGCATGGTAGGCGTTTTCTCTAATGTTCCCACTGTTCTATATGGTAAAATACATGAGGGTGCTTTGTCTCTGGTTCATTGAGATGGCAGCCTCAATTTTCCTCTTGTTACAGGTCCTCTTGAAGTGAGGGTGTGTATTTAGCCCAGCTTACATCTGCCGTGCCACGTGTGTAGTGAGGGTGGCAGGATGGGCTGTAATAAATTTTACATCAATTTTAAGAAACCCGGGAACATTTTTTTCCTCGATCTTTCGCTTGCAGACAAGTTATTCTATCCACTAATGAGCTGATAGTGGCAAATACTACACCCCCGATCCCAGCATGGCCTGAGGGAGCAGAGTGCAATGTCTCTTCACAATCAGAAACTGCAAGTACAGAAATCACAGATAAACTACACTACACTCCTGATAGTAACACTCCCCTGCCTTCTCCTCACTGTATACAGTCTATTTCCAAGCAGCTGCTAGTACTGCCACACAGTGGTGAAGAGGGGTACTGCTGCCTTCATTTATCTCTCAGCCTTGAACATAATCTCTCAACAGTTTATCAAGATCCACTGCTAACTGCAAGGCACCGGGAGTAATGGAAAGCTACGTAATTATTAACTACGTGAAAAATGTAAATATTGTTCAGATGGCAATGGTTTGTAATCAACAGTAGGTTGGCGTGGTCTAGCAAATATTCAGCAGCAGCTGGGTGTGGCCTGGGTTATAATCAGCAGTAGGTGGGAGTGGTCTGGCTAATCAGCAGTAGCTGGGTGTGGTCTGCCTAATCAGCAGTAGGTAGGCATGGCTTGGTTAATAAGCAGCACTTGGGTGTGGTTAGGTTAATCAGCAGTAGGTCTGTGTGGGCTGGCTAATCAGCAGTAGGTGGGTGTGGTCTGGCTAATCAGCAGTAGCTGGGTGTGGTCTGGCTAATCAGCAGTAGCTGGGTGTGGTCTGGCTAATCAGCAGTAGCTGGGAGTAGTCTGGCTAATAATCAGCAGTAGGTAGGCATGGCTTGGTTAATAAGCAGCACTTGGGTGTGGTTAGGTTAATCAGCAGTAGGTCTGTGTGGGCTGGCTAATCAGCAGTAGGTGGGTGTGGTCTGGCTAATAATCAGCAGTAGGTGGGTGTGGCCTGGCTAATCAGCAGTAGCTGGGTGTGGTCTGGCTAATCAGCAGTAGCTGGGAGTAGTCTGGCTAATAATCAGCAGTAGGTGGGCATGGCCTGGCTAATAAGCAGTAGCTGGGAGTGGTCTGGCTAAAAATCAGCAGTAGGTCGGTGTTGCCAGGCTAATAAGCAGTAGCTGGGTGTGGTCTGACTAATCAGCAGTAGGTGGGTGTGGCCTGGCTAGGCAGTACATAATATTGGGTTCTTGTCCTTGGTAAGTGAAGCAGAGGTGATGAGAGTGGGCTACCTACCCCTCCGGTGTTCTGCTGCCGGACATCCAGAGCTGATGCCAGCCCACCCAAAGCCTGCGGGTCTTCATAGGTAACGCTGAAATACAGAACACAGAGAAGAACACCAGTCAGGCATTAGCAATGCTAGAAACACAGCTATCAATCACCGATACTCCTCACACAGCGTTAGTTCACCAACACTTTAATGTGAGAGGGATATGGAGGCTGCCATATTTATTTCCTTTTAAGTAATGCCAGTTGCCTGGCTGTCTTGCTGATCCTCTGGCTTCTATATGTTTAGCCATAGCCCCTGAACAAGCATGCAGAAGATCAGGTGTTTATGACATTGTCAGATCTGACAAGATTAGCTTCATGATTGTTTATGGTGTCTGATTCAGACACTACTGCATCCAAATAAATCAGCAGGACTGCCAGGCAACTGGTATGGTTTAAAAGGAAATAAATATGGCAGCCTCCATGTACCTCATATTAGTGGTTTACCTATATCCTCTCAGCGGATAGTAAAGGCCACCATACTTGCAGTGAAAGTCATGTGACATGAATATCTTACTGAGGTCATGTGACAGTCTGTCAGTAAGATAAATGCCCAACAACAGCCCCATCTACAGTGAAAAGGATTCGACCGGTCAACAAAAGTTTAGGATATGGGGGTCTAACCAACACAATGGTGTATTATCCACATCCATAATGGTGTTCCACCACATTCTTAGCAATCCTCATATAGGCAAAGTATATACACTTGCAGGCAATAGTCATGAAACCAATTTGTATTTGCAAAAGTATTTTCTAGTTTTCATTTATTAAAGCAAAAAGTTTTACACTTAAAGTGAACCAGAGACGAAGCACCCTCATGTATTTTACCATATATATCAGTGGGAACAGTAGAGAAAACACCTACCCTGCTCTCGGTTTCATTTTTAACTGTTCAGCTTGCTTCTAATCAGCCCTGATAAAATCCCCGACTGAGCATTCAGTCTGGCTTTGCTCAGGAATGTTTATACCGTAGCTGAGTCTGTGTTCTCTGATGGCTTTTCAAGCCCAAGCCTGCCCCCTTGTGGCTCTGCTCAAGAATCATTATAGCTGAGTCTTTATAGCAAAGCCAGACTGAATGTTCAGTCGGGGAATTTATCAGGGCTGATTAGAAGCAAGCTGAACAGTTAAAAATGAAACAGAGAGCAAGGTAGGTGTTTTCTCTAATGTTCCCACTGATCTATGGGGTAAATACATGAGGGTGCTTCGTCTCTGGTTCACTTTAAGATCAAGAGTTGTTGCCTAAAAAAAAAAAAAAAAACGCAGCATGCTACGCTATATAAAAACTCAACTAACGCCAGATTAATATTTTCACAAACCTCCCTCTGAAAGCGAAATGCACACAATTTCAAAGAAATGTTGATCGGATTCATTTTTTTACTGAATGTGTTTATTATAGAAAAGAAATCTCAAATGTGTAACTTTTTAATAACAGAAAAATAGAAAAGATTTTTGAAAATACAAACTGGTTTCTTGACTACTGCTTTTAAGTGTATATCCTTTGGTTACATGAAGGTCTAACCGACACGGCCAATCTCTGTACTCTCCTGTGCAACGTCACCAGTCATGTGACTGCACCGCCGCACTGTGTACCGCTGCAAAAACATTGGACGTTTTATCAGACCACAGTCCCTGTGGTAATCTCACACATTCGTTTGTAAAATTCATCTTATGATAAAATACGACTAGTGAAAATGTCCACGCCCCACTGCAAGTTTGTCCGAGAGCAGTGTTCTCCCCGGAATATTTTTCCAGCCGGGTGGCATGAAAAAGTAGCCGAGTGGGGCGAGATGAAGGAATGCCGGGCTGGTGCTTCTGTGTGGAAAACTGCTTATAGCAGAGGAGGAGGTGAGCAGATAACAGCCGGGTGGTCACAAAACTAGCCGGGTGGAGCGCTCGGCTAAAATAGCCTGAGGAGAACACTGGAGAGGATTGCGCATAAGTCTGCCCACAACTCACACAACGGTAGAGCTCCCTGTACAGGTTACATCTAGTGTGACCTGTAAAATTCAGTTAAAAAACAAATAACTGTTTTGGAAAAAAATACGAAAATTAAAAAAAAAGAAAGCAAGAAAAGACCACACAATACGCTTGTTGCATAACGGTGACCATATAAATAGATTTTCCCATTCAATTTCTTGCAGATTCAATCGCTGATCAAATTAGATTGGAATCAATCAATGTTTGATCGATCAATCGATTGGACAGGACAGAAAATCTAGGTGGATCAGGGGCGGGGAGATTACATGATTAGGAGTCAATCGGCATAGTTCCTGATCAGTTCATGGCTTATCTATAAGAGGACAATCTACACGAAAAAAGCGCTTGAAGATTAAGATGAATTTAACGCATTCTAAAGTTGTCCTTTAAAGGGGCCCATACACTCAGCCGATTTTCTGGCCGACCGATCGATCCTGATCGATCGTTTGCAAATCGGTTGGCTAATCGACCGATCGATGGCTGATTTCAATGGATTTCCATCGAACTGGCAGGGTGGAAAATTTAGGTCGATCTGATGAGATTGCTTATCAGTTTGCATTGGTCTTAATGGAAATCTGATGGCAAAAAAATGCCATCAGATCGAATTTCAATAGATTTCAAACTGAAATCTATTGGAATTCTATCCTGGTAAAAAAAGTTCTAAAAACGCATCAGATAGATCATCAGATGCATTTCTTATCTATCTGCTGCCAATCTGACGAGTGTATGGGCACCTTAAAGAGACTCTGTAACAAATTTTTCAGCCTTAGTTCTTCTATCCTATAAGTTCCTATGCCTGTTCTAATCTGCTCTGGCTTACTGCAGTCTTTCCTAACTGCACTGTCTCTGTAATAAATCAATGTATCTTTCCTCTGTCCTGTTTGTCGGGCTAAAGCTTGATTTTGTGGAATGTGCAGGGCTGCTTGTGATTGGTAGAAGCGATACACGCCCTCTGCAGGCCCCCTGCACACACTGAATGACTCACACACTATGCTTAGCTGAGCCTATTAGAAGCTGGTTAGTTTGTTTGTAAACACTGCCTAAAACTGTTAATTACAAGCCAGGATTGCAGCAGAGAGTGGCAGAAACAGCACAGAGGGGCACAGGAGAAAATAATGAATAGAATGGTATGATTTTTATTGTAAGAATATTAGAGTACAGATTCTCTTTAAGAGTGATCTGTGCATTTGGAGGAAATGATGCAGATTAGGATAATAAGTCTCACTTTTTCCTCTGGTCGGCCAGGGAGTTGGTCCTCGTCTGGGCAAACATATCGAAGTCATCCCGTGGATTGGTGGCTGGGAGGGTAGTGAGTGTGGAGCTCACGCTATTCGTTCCCATATCTGTAACACAAGAGCAAATTCAAAACGAATTAAAATGTATTTGATCCTTTGTGGCTTGGATTTTATCTAGTGCTCTCCCTGTTCCCCTATTAGTGATCTTAGCACACAGCTTGCTGGTGTGTCCGCATGGTACATAAGTAGATATTAGCAGCTCCCTTACACTGTAATGTATTCGCAGCTCCCTTACACTGAATGCATTCAGCGCATCAAAACCTATCTAAGGAATAGAAGCACATATCCTTACCGTCCTTCCTGGGTGCATCTAACTAATCCTGTAAGGCTTACAGATTCTATCACTGGGATCGAATCTGCTGCCAATCGTTCGCGCTACACGACGAATTTCAATCCATTCCGTCCGATCCCGTCGATCGCGCCGTGCGGAAAATAACCGTCGATCGCCCGCGGGTAAAGAGCGCATCGCTAGCGGCGTTCGAGTGCCTGACGACCGACGCAATAGAGCTGCAATACATTACCTGCTCCACCGGCGCGAGTCCCGGGTCTCCGCTCTTCTTCTCAGCTCTGGTCTTCGGCATGCTTCCCTTCTTCCTGTCCCGGCAGGAAGTTTAAACAGTAGAGGGCGCTCTACTGTTTAAACTTCCCCCAGACAGGAAGAAGGGAAGCATGCCGGAGACCAGACCAGACCAGAGCGGAGAAGAAGAGCGGAGACCCGGGAGTCGCGCCGGCGGAGCAGGTAATGTATGCGGCGGGGGGGGGGGGGGAAGCGGCGGCAGCAGCACCACCACCACAGATTGTGAACGGTTTCAGGCTGAAATCGGTTCACAATCTGTTTGCAGTAAAGGTGGCCATACGATCCCTCTCTGATTAGATTCGATCAGAGAGGGATCTGTCTGTTGGTCGAATCTGATGGCAAATCGACCAGTGTATGGCTACCTTTTGGATATGTGCTCCTATTCCTTAGATAGGTTTTGATGCGCTGAATGCATGCGTGTTTGTGCTATACATGTTACAGGGCCAGAGTAAGGACACATACGACACTGGGCTACCTCTACGCGGTGTATGTGACTACGCAAGAGACTATATTCTTGTAACGAAGATACCAGCTTTTAGCTTAGCTGTAGGGACAGCATTGATTGCTGCATGATTTTTGTAAGCGGATTCGCATGCGGATTAGCCTGAGGGTGCGGAGGTTCATTTTGTATTTGCTGTAAAACAAGAGCAGGCATTGGTGGAAATCACAGAGAGCCAATCACAGGCAGGCATTGGTAAGGATCTGATTGTCACCTATGACACGGTGAGCTTTTACCCTAATGGGGGGCTTTTTTGTTCTTTTAATTGAAGGGTTATTGTACTTATATTCAAACAGGAAGTTTAACCCAGGACTGAACTTCATCCCCATCAGCAGCTGATACCCTCTTTCCCATGAGAAATCTTTACCTTTTCTCTAATAGTTCATCAGGGGGCGCTGTATGGCTGATATTGTGCTGAAACCCCTCCCACAGTGTGATGTCAGGACCATGGTGCTGACAGTTTCCTATCTGTAAACTTTTTGCATTCTGGGAAATAACAGCTGTTTCCAGCTGCCAAGCAAGAAGTATCTCCCTCTGTGCGCAATATAGATCAATCTTTTAGCCCATCACAGATGGCGGGCTAGAGGCATGACATTCTTATTATTTGGGGGTTTGTGGGGGTGGGAACATATACCGGCCACACTACTTACAAAGGGAGGGGGAAAGGAGCAGAAAATTGCTGCACTTGGGGACCAAGAGGGTTAATACCAGCTTAATAGTCAAATATTGTGTTCAATGGGAGTGAGAGGGGTGATGGGAGGGAACATCGTGGTAAGCCCGCCCCTTCCTGTCTGAAAATATGACTTGAAGTGAATGTTAAGGTAAAAATAAGAAAAAAACAAGATACTCAAAGATGGAGAGGGAAGGCTCTGGGTCCTATAGAGCCTTCTCCTTCCTCCTACAGTCCCCGCGTCCCAGCGATGTCACCCTGTAAGCAGTACCCGCCCGATCTGTTGAATACTGCACTCTGCCACCGTGGGAGGCTTTGGAAGTCTTGGGGAGCCTGAGTACTTGCCAAGACAGACGTCTCGTAATGCACATGCGTGAGCGCCCTCTCTCACCTATGTACAGTACAGAGCCACGTGTCTTTGGGAGCACTCGGGCTCCTGAAGACTTACGAAGACTTCCGTGGCCATGGATGCACACTGGGGGTACATCGCTGGAATGAGGAAACCGGAAAGGCTCTACAGGACACAGACTTAGGTGAGTATCTGTTTCTTGTTTTTTAGCACTTAAAGAGACTCGGAGACGGAAGAAAGTACACCTCTGATACTTACCGAGGGCTTCCTCCCGCATAATAAAGGTATCTAAGTCCCACGCTGTCCACCCGCAGTCTGCTGATCACCTGCGGTGATCTCCGTTACTGGGCTCAGTTGATACCAGTCAGGGTCTACTGCGCACACGCAGATCTCCCGTGCATGCGCAGTAGACCCGGGCTGACATCACTGAGCCCAGTAATGGAGCTCACTGCATGTTTATGGGGCGGGAGGAAGCTCCGGGTAAGTATCAGAGCTGTACTTTCTTTCGTGTCTGAGTCTCTTTAACATTAGCTTTAACCACTCTATCTACAAGTCAGTAGATATATGCCCTTTGTGCCCTCATCTAAGCCACGAGTCAATAGATATACGTCTTGTAGCAGAAGCAGTGCTGTGCAGGGTTGGGCTGGCTCCTGTGCACATTTCTGGCACTATCTGATGCAGCACTAATTGGTGAAGGGGAATATATGTTTCCTGAGCTAATGAGATTGATTTTTACCATTAAAAATACCTTTTCTCATTTCATAGTGAAAAATACACTCTGTAGCATTATTTCAGAATCAAATTTCTTCACCATAAATTGTGACAGGAACATAATCTAAGTTTTGTGATAAGCGGTAAGAATAAGCAAACAAAATTTGTGTTTTTCATCTACAGTAGCACTTTTTATTTTGGTAAAACTGAGATATAATGTGTTTTTTCTATTTCTTTCCTTGTTTTCCCATTAAAATTCATAGAAAACAAAACTGTTCCAGGGAAAAAAATGGCATACAATGAAACCCTAGTTTGTCTTGAAAAAAACAATATATATTTCATTTCTGTGTCCTAAGTAGGGATAAAGTTATTTCTGACTAGCTGGTTGCCCGGGTATGTATTTGGCTAGTGTTAGCGCTGTCCACTTTTTCTAATCCTAACACACAATTACTCAATAATGACCTAGTTTGTGAGCTTTGCGGTCTTTGGCATCAATAATTGGCATTGAAATGAAATAAATCTAATTGGCTGTGGCTCCACTCCTTTGAAAATCAATAGGTGAATTTTGATTGGCTTTTGTAGGCTCCACCCACTTTTCTGAATGTTAATCCCAGTCACCCAGTGACCAACTGTACAAAGTTTAAGAACCCTGCCATTGACAGACAGTGTAAGAATGGCTGCAGTTTACATTCTGGCAGTGAAATTTGTATTTTTCTCCACCCACTGATGTCCTGATGTTTCCCGGGTATGTATTTGGCTGCTGTTGGCTGTGGCCACTTTTTCTAACCCTAACACAATTGTCAATAGTCATTGACCAAGTTTGTGAGATTTGTGGTCTTTGGCATTAATAATTTGCATTGAAATGAAACACATCTGATTCGCTGTTTGTGGCCCCACCCCTTTTCTAAATATTTAACCCCAGTCACCCAATGATCAACTGTACCAGGTTTGAGGCTTGTGCCATTTACAGTGCAAAAATGGCAGCAATTAAATATTTGCCTTGAAAATCAATAGCTGAATTGTGATTGTTTTTTGTAGGCTCCACCCACTTTTCTGAATATTAATCCCAGTCACCCAGTGACCAACTGTGCAAAGTTTTAGAACCCTACAATTAATAGTGTAAGAATGGCTGCAGTTTACATTTTCCCAGTGAAATTTGTGTTTGTCTCCGCCCACTGAAGACTCGGCATTGCCCAGGTATGTATTTGGCTGGTGTTGGCTCCGCCCACTTTTTCTAACCCTAACACACAATTACTTAATGACCAAGTTTGTGAGCTTTGCGGTCTTTGGCATCAATAATTTGCATTGAAATAAAATAAATCTGATTGGCTGTGGCTCCACCCCTTTTCTGAATTTGAACCCCAATCACCCAATGGCCAACTGTACCAGGTACAGGTGATTAACAGTGCAAGAATGGCATCAATTAAATATTCCCCTTAAAGATTAATAGGTGGAATTTGATTGGCTTTTGTAGGCTCCACCCACTTTTCTGAATATTAATCTCAGTCACCCAGTGACCAACTGTGCAAAGTTTGAGAACCCTACCATTAATAGTGTAAGAATTGCTGCAGTTTACATTTTCTCAGTGAAATTTGCATTTATCTCCGCCTACTGATGACCCAGCATTGCCCAGGTATGTATTTGGCTGGTGTTGGCTGCGCCCACTTTTCCTAACCCTAACACCCATTTACTCAATTATTCAATGACCAAGTTTGTGAGCTTTGCGGTCTTTGGCATCAACAACCTGCATTAAAATGAAACAAATCAGATTGGCTGTTTGGGGCTCCACCCCCTTATATAAATTTAAACCCCAGTCACGCAATGATCAATTGTACCAGGTTTGAGGCTTGTGCCATTAACAGTGCAAGAATGGCAGCAATGTAAATATTCCCCTGAAAAATCAATAGGTAATTTTTGTTTGTTTTTTGTAGGCTCCACCCACTTTTCAGAATATTAACCCCAGTCACCCAGTAACCAACTGTGCAAAGTTTGAGAACCCTACCATTAACAGTGTAAGAATGGCTGCTGTTTACATTTCCCCAGTAAAATTTGTATTGGTCTCTGCCCACTTATGACCCGGCGTTGCCCGCTTATGTATTTGGCTGGTGTTGGCTGTGCCCACTTTCCTAACCCTAACACACAATTAATCAATTACTCAATTACCAAGTTTGTGAGCTTTGCAGTGTTTGGCAACAATAATTTGCATTGGAATGAAACAAATCTGATTGGCTATATGTGGCTCCACCCCCTTTCTGAAATTGAACCCCAGTCACCCAATGATCAACTGTACCAGGTTTGAGGCTTGTGCCATTAACAGTGCAAGAATGGCAGAAATGTAATATTCCCCTTGAAAATCAATAGGTGAATTTTGATTGGCTTTTATAGGCTCCAACCACTTTTCTGAATAATAATCCCAGTCACCCAACGACCAACTGTGCAAAGTTTGAGAACCCTACCATTAACCATAGTGTAAGAAAAACTAAAGTTTGCTTTCTTAAAACAGAAAGAATTTGCGATAATTCAGGTTGGAGTGAGCTGGAGATGTCTCCCAGTGCATCACTGCTGAATATATGCAAATTAACCATTCTACCCTTAGACGCTAAACACTCCTCCAGAACTGCTGGAATGCAATGATGTGTCAGCTTGTTAATTTGTACAGAGCCATAATAATCCAACACGCATACAGACTGTTTTGGATTGTTTGATCCTCATCAGGGCATGGCATGGATTACGTTGGCTCTATGCAGTTGGGCTTGTAACACCGAGAGGTACAGACTAACCAGCAAGCTCATGGTGACCCAGAACTCATTGGAGTGTGTGAGGGACTACAATGGTCCTAAAAGCCCCCTTACTAAGATGTTAAGAAAAACTAAAGTTTGCTTTCTTAAAACAGAATTTGCGATAATTCAGGTTGGAGTGAGCTGGAGATGTCTCCCAGTGCATCACTGCTGAATATATGCAAATTAACCATTCTACCCTTAGAAGCTAAACACACCTCCAGTGTAACAGTGTAAGAATGGCTGCAGTTTACATTTTCCAGTATTTGTCTCTTTTTGGTTATGGGAATAAAAAGTATCCTATACTTTATTCCAGGTAATGTACTATGTGTGTGCCAAATTTTATTCAAATCCGTTCAGCCGTTTTTGCGTGATCGAGTAACAAACATCCGAACGTTCCCATTTATTATATTAGTAGTATTAAATAAGGACAAAGCTAAACTGTCAAAACTGCTCTGGTCAATAAGTGGGAAAAAAGGTCTGGATGCCAAATGGTTAAACAAACTACCTTAGGTAGCTCTGCCTTGGATCAGGTATACTTTACTATTCAGCAATTACACAGGCGACTGCCGGGGTCGGTGCATTTCATGTACTACCAGGATCCACGGCTTCACACACTGACAGGAATGGCAGCGGTCATCTCAATGCGATTACTGTCAGTTGCGGTCGCACCTCTTCGATTCATATTTTCCAAGAAGCTGCATTTAGCTTGTAGCGTCGGCTGTATTTGTGGTTCCGGATCCACCTTAAAATGTACCAACAAACAGATGGGAAACTGTCAAACGCTTTTCACCTCAGTAGAGGAAACGAGCCACTGGCACCTGGCCGCCATCCACCTAACACCTTCCTAAGTTTAGCGGCAAATACGTTGTATGGATTTATTTATTTACTGCCATGTATCCCCCTTTCTTATTTCTCTGCTTCAAACACAATAGGGGAATGATAGCTGAGCGAGTTGTGCGCCCCCTCCTACACTGCGCCCTGAGGCTGGAGCCTCTCCCGCCTCGGCCTCGGCCCTGTGCCCCTCCTACACTGCGCCCTGAGGCTGGAGCCTCTATTGCCTCGGCCCCGCCCTCCCTCCTACACTGCACCCTGAGGCTGGAGCCTCTCTTGCCTCTGCCCGGCCCTGCGCCCCCTCCTACACTGCACCCTGAGCCTGTAGCCTCTCCCGCCTCGGCCCTGTGCCCCTCCTACACTGCGCCCTGAGGCTGGAGCCTCTATTGCCTCTGCCTCGGCCCCACCCTGCGCCCCTCCTACACTGCACCCTGAGGCTGGAGCCTCTCTTGCCTCTGCCCAGCCCTGCGCCCCCTCTTACACTGCGCCCTGAGGCTGGAGCCTCTCTTGCCTCTGCCTCGTCTTGCGCCCCCCTCCTACTCTGCGCCCTGAGGCTGGAGCCTCTCTTGCCTCTGCCCCACCCTGCTCCCCCCTCCTACTCTGCGCCCTGAGGCTGGAGCCTCTCTCACCTCTGCCACGGCCCTGCCCCCTACTACACTGCGCCCTGAGGCTGGAGCCTCTCTCACCTCTGCCTCGGCCCTGTCCCCTACTACACTGCGCCCTGAGGCTGGAGCCTCTCTCACCTCTGCCCTGCCCCCTACTACACTGCGCCCTGAGGCTGGAGCCTCTGTCACCTCTGCCTCGGCCCTGCCCCCTACTACACTGCGCCCTAAGGCTGGAGCCTCTCTCGCCTCTGCCTCGGCCCTGTCCCCTACTACACTGCGCCCTGAGGCTGGAGCCTCTCTCGCCTCTGCCTCGGCCCTGTCCCCTACTACACTGCGCCCTGAGGCTGGAGCCTCTCTCGCCTCTGCCTCGGCCCTGCCCCCTACTACACTGCGCCCTAAGGCTGGAGCCTCTCTCGCCTCTGCCTCGGCCCTGTCCCCTACTACACTGCGCCCTGAGGCTGGAGCCTCTCTCTCGCCTCTGCCCTGCCCCCTACTACACTGCGCCCTAAGGCTGGAGCCTCTCTCGCCTCTGCCTCGGCCCTGCCCCCTACTACACTGCGCCCTAAGGCTGGAGCCTCTCTCGCCTCTGCCTCGGCCCTGCCCCCTACTACACTGCGCCCTGAGGCTGGAACCTCTCTCGCCTCTGCCTCGGCCCTGCCCTCTCCTACACTGCGCCCTGAGGCTGGAGCCTCTCTCGCCTCTGCCTCGGCCCGGCCCTGCCAGTTGACACAGTCATATTGGATCAGTCACCTGACTAGCGCACACAATGTGGCCCCTCACCACCATCAGACTGAGGGTGTTAATAATTACCAAGTCCTCCGAGCTGGGACGTTAGCGTTGCTGGGGTCGTAGTATTTCCCACCATTGGGCTGACCACAGCGGGGGATCCGGGGCCCAGGTCTATCAGGTTGTCCTCAGTGACCTCGCTCAGCACCTGTGAGATCACATGACCAGAAGAAATGGATTAATGGACCAGAAAACACTATAACTTCTTAAACGCACTACTGAAATACATTCATAAAAAGTGGCTCCATTTCCCTACATAACCACAGAGCTTGTACATTTGTATGTCATGTTTCTGCTGGGAGCAATAGGCTGTTGGCTTTTTACCAGTGCCTATAAGTCTATACATCACATCCACATCAACCCTTAAGCAACCAATTTAGAAGCTTGCAAGTGCTCCAGGCCAATTTTAGCTTTTAGTACATTTATTATTTGTTACATTTCCCTGCTTATAATTAGTGCTGCTGTAATGTGTATTTATGGCCACTTGTCACTAGAGGGCAGTGTGAGACAATACCAGAGGACTTCTGTTTTCAGTTTCTATATTTTCTGCTAGTAGAGAGACATCAAAGCATTCCAAGAAGAGGTCAAAAGCAGCACACTTTCTCAAAGATAACTCTACTGAAGCCACTAATGGGTTAATAACTAGTTGCTATGAATGCTTAGAGTGACTGCTGTAACTACAGCTTGAAAAAGCTTTGTGCATGAAAAAATAGTTTATGATAATCGAGGCTTACCCCATTAGTGTTCTGTGCGGTGCGTCCTGTTCTGTAGCGTTCAAACCTGAAAAAAAATACAGATATTGGTCAAGGTAGCAGTTATCAGGTAAACCCAATCTCATCAGTGTCACTAGACTATGATCTTTAACATTCATAGTATGCCTGAAGTAACACGATGAAATAAACATAGGTATATATAATGCTAGCCCTACTAAGAAATTCTCTGAAGTCCCTTTCTGGTTTCCTTTAAGCAAAATTAAAGGAATACTGTAGGGAGTCAGGGGAAAAATGAGTTGAACTTACCCGGGGCTTCTAATGCCCCCCCGCAGACACTCTGTGCCCGCGCAGCCACTCCCCGATGCTCCGCCCCCCGCAGACATCCTGTGTCCGCGCAGCCACTCACCGATGCTCCGGCCTCGCCTCCGGTTCACTTCTGGAATTTCTGACTTTAAAGTCGGAAAACCACTGCGCCTGTGTTGCCGTTACCTCGCTCCCACTGATGTGCAGGCCCAGTATGGTCTGGGCCTGCGCAGTATGCTTCTGGTGATGTCAGTGGGAGCGAGGACATGGCAACGCAGGCGCAGTGGTTTTCAGACTTTAAAGTCTAAAATTCCATGTAAGGAGCATCAGTGAGTGGCTACGCGGGCACAGGATGCCTGCGGGGACCATTAGAAGCCCCGGATAAGTTTAATTCATTTTCCCCCGACTCCCCTACAGTATTTCTTTAAAAAAAAAAAACCTGAGATGATATCTATACAAAAGAGCTTGTCAAATTTAGTCCATTTTCCAAATAGAAGCTAAAACAGGTGAGAAACAATGAAATAAGGATTCTGATGAGGTTATACAGCAGGAAAGTTCAGACAGTCAATATATCTGCTTATTTTTCAACTTAAAATAAGTATTTGGCAGTTGCAGCGAGAGAGTCTCATAACGTGATAAGTATTTGAATTCTGTACTGAATGCAGAATGTACTGATGTCTTGCTGATGTTTTGTTTTAGGAGAAACAGTAGGTTTGCCCCCAGCAGAGAGGAAAGGTTTCTCGATATTTAAGTTGTAGTTAGAAGCCTATAGAGTAGAAAAGGTTTTGATAGTGTTTTTTTCTGTAAATATTGTAAGTAGCCTGTACAGCATAAACCCTGGAGTTCGCAGCGCTGTCTCCAGACTTGCTTTGCACTGTACTTGTTGCAGAAAGTAAAAAGCACCCGCTGCCTTGGTTCCCATCTGCAGCCAGACCGTGTAGTGTAGTGTATACTCTGAAGGACCGCTGAGGTCCGGCTGTAGCCTGGAGAAGATGCATTACTCCCATAGGCTATATAGGAATGCATCCACCTGCCCAGGATTAGTCCGTGTTCTTGTAAAATGGACATTTTTAGTTAACGGCTAGTATTTTATACACAGGACACCAACCACGGAATATGGAGGCCGTCAGGCTGGACTGGGACACTAACCAGGGAATATGGAGGACATCAGGTTGGACTGGGACACTAACCAGGGAATATTATGGAGGACATCAGGCTGGACTGGGACACTAACCAGGGAATATGAAGGAAGTCAGGCTGGACTGGGCCACTAACCAGGGAATATGGAGGCCGTCCAGCTGGACTGGGACACTAGCCAGGGAATATGGAGGACATCAGGTTGGACTGGGACACTAACCAGGGAATATGGAGGACATCAGGCTGGATTGGGACACTAACCAGGGAATATGGAGGACGTCAGGCTGGACTGGGACACTAACCAGGGAATATGGAGGACGTCAGGCTGGACTGGGACACTAACCAGGGAATATGGAGGACGTCAGGCTGGACTGGGACACTAACCAGGGAATATGGAGGACGTCAGGCTGGACTGGGACACTAACCAGGGAATATGGAGGACGTCAGGCTGGACTGGGACACTAACCAGGGAATATGGAGGACGTCAGGCTGGACTGGGACACTAACCAGGGAATATGGAGGACGTCAGGCTGGACTGGGACACTAACCAGGGAATATGGAGGACGTCAGGCTGGACTGGGACACTAACCAGGGAATATGGAGGACGTCAGGCTGGACTGGGACACTAACCAGGGAATATGGAGGACGTCAGGCTGGACTGGGACACTAACCAGGGAATATTATGGAGGACATCAGGCTGGACTGGGACACAAACCAGGGAATATGAAGGAAGTCAGGTTCGCTAACCAGGGAATATGGAGGACATCAGGCTGGACTGGGACACTAACCAGGGAATATTATGGAGGACATCAGGCTGGACTGGTGACACAAACCAGGGAATATGGAGGACATCAGGCTGGACTGGTGACACAAACCAGGGAATATGGAGGACATCAGGCTAGACTGGGACACTAACCAGGGAATATGGAGGACGTCAGGCTGGACCGGGACAATAACCAAGGAATATGGAGGACGTCAGGCTGGACTGGGACACTAACCAGGGAATATGGAGGACGTCAGGCTGGACCGGGACACTAACCAGGGAATATCAAGGATGTCAGGCTGGACTGGGACACTAACCAGGGAATATGGAGGATGTCAGGCTGGACCGGGACACTAACCAGGGAATATGGAGGATGTAAGGCTGGACTGGGACACTAACCAGGGAATATAGAGGATGTAAGGCTGGACTGGGACACTAACCAGGGAATATGGAGGACGTCAGGCTGGACTGGGACACTAACCAGGGAACATGGAGGACGTCAGGCTGGACTGGGACACTAACCAGGGAATATGGAGGATGTCAGGCTGGACCGGGACACTAACCAGGGTATATGGAGGATGTCAGGCTGGACCGGGACACTAACCAGGGTATATGGAGGACGTCAGGCTGGACCGGGACACTAACCAGGAAACATGGAGGACGTCCGGCTGGACTGGGACACTAACCAGGGAATATGGAGGACGTCCGGCTGGACTGGGCCACTAACCAGGGAATATGGAGGATGTCAGGCTGGACTGGGACACTAACCAGGGAATATGGAGGACGTCCGGCTGGACTGGGACACTAACCAGGAAACATGGAGGACGTCAGGCTGGACTGGGACACTAACCTCTCATATCGCAGGAACACATTGTTGAGGTCATCATTAACATGCAGCAGTTCTTCTGTCACCTCCTCATTGGACACTCGAGAGATCAGCTCCACGATCCTCTGCTGCATGGCTCTGCAGGTCCGGTTCAAGTCCTAAAGACACCAACACACAACTGTCAACTTCATAACGGCATCCAGTATAAACCAATGTCAGCTTCAAATGTAACAAGAATGCACATCTCTAATGCCTGGTACATACCATGCAATTTTCAGTCAGATGGGTTGAATAAATAATTTCCAACAGGTCTGATCTGATTTCTGATAATTTTTCTGATTGAAAAAGTGATCAGAAGTGATTGGAAAATTGATCAGAAAAATGTTCAGAAATCAGATCGGATCTGATGGAAATGATCTATTCGACCTGTTTGTCTGACGTAAAATTGCATGGTGTGTAGCAGGCATAACTGTTTTCTCCAGGGCAGCAATGACTAGTGTTGCAAACTACGGTACGTAATGAGCATGTAACCAGATAAACTTCAGCGCTGTGTGGTACACTTCAATTATCACTCCATCACCAACACCCTTCAAAGTGCAGGCTTGCCGTTTCCAAAAAGACCCAGATTATAAAGGTCTAAGCGTATGTCTGGTCACCGTAACGATCAGAACTTCTCATGGTCATCCTCAAACTTCATAGTTCAGAGTGTCAGCTCCCTCCTTCATACAGCACAGATGCTCCCAGCATAGAAGTAATGATACCAAAAAACAGATCTAAGTGTTTTCCGTTTTAAAAGCAAACACTTTGGTGTTTAAAAGCTGACACTCTGAACTCTCAATTCAAGTGTCCTTTAAATAGAAAATAAGAATGTGAGACTGCGGGAACATTCTATGCATCATTACAGCTACACATACAGTTAATTATCTCATACATTTATTTGCAGTTCAGGTTTGCTTTAAGGTGCAGCCCTGCTTTCTTCTTCCCGCCTCTCAGGGGGTAATCTGGCATAACTTACCTGTAGAAGTTCCAGATCGGAGGCATCCTCCTGCCCGGGCGTCATCTCTGTCAGCATCTCAGACATGACTTTAGTGTTTCCACGAACAATATCCAGTTCACTCCTCAGACGGCCAATCTATGGAGAAAGCAGAAAGGAGGAGCGGAGGTCATGTGACGGGAGCAGAGAGGAGGAGCTGAGGTCACATTATGGGTTCAGAGAGGAGGAGCTGAGGTCACATGACGGCAGCAGAAAGGAGGAGCTGAGGTCACGTGACAGGAGCAGACAGGAGGAACTGAGGTCATGTGATGGGAGCAGAGGAGGAGCTGAGGTCATGTGATGGGAGCAGAGAGGAGGAGCTGAGGTCATGTGATGGGAGCAGAGAGGAGGAGCTGAAGTCACGTGACAGGAGCAGAGAGGAGGAGCTAAGGTCATGTGACGGGAGCAGAGGAGGAGGAGCTGAGGTCATGTGATGGGAGCAGAGAGGAGGAGCTGAGGTCATGTGATGGAAGCAGAGGAGGAGGAGCTGAGGTCATGTGATGGAAGCAGAGGAGGAGGAGCTGAGGTCATGTGATGGGAGCAGAGAGGAGGAGCTGAGGTCATGTGATGGGAGCAGAGAGGAGGAGCTGAGGTCATGTGATGGGAGCAGAGAGGAGGAGCTGAGGTCATGTGATGGGAGCAGAGAGGAGGAGCTGAGGTCATGTGATGGGAGCAGAGAGGAGGAGCTGAGGTCATGTGATGGGAGCAGAGAGGAGGAGCTGAGGTCATGTGATGGGAGCAGAGAGGAGGACCTGAGGTCAGGTGATGGGAGCAGAGAGGAGGACCTGAGGTCACATGACGGGAGCAAAAAGGAGGACCTGAGGTCACGTGTTTTAAACCATTCCATTGTTGCCCTGGCTTTATGTTTAGGGTCGTTGTGCTGCTGGAAGGTGAACCTCCGCCCCAGTCTCAAGTGTTTTGCAGTCTCCAAGAGATTTTCTTCCAAGATTGCACTGTATTTGGCTCCATCAATCTTCCCATCAACTCTGACCAGCTTCTCTGTCCCTGTTGAAGAGAAGCACCCCCTGAACATGATGCTGCCACCACCATATTTGACAGTGGGGATGGTCTGTTCAGAGTGATGTACAGCGTTAGTTTTCCGCTACACATAGCGTTTTGCAGTTTGGCCAAAAAGTTTCATTTTGGTCTCATCTGACCGGAGCACCTTCTTCCACATGGTTGCTGTGTCCCCCACATGGCTTGTGGCAAACTGCAACTGCGACTTCTTATGCTTTCTGTTAACAATGGCTTTCTTCTTGCCATTCATCCATAAAGGCCAACTTTGTACAGTGCATGACTAATAGTTGTCCTATGGACAGATTCCCCCACTTGAGCTGTAGATCTCTGCAGCTCGTCCAGAGTCACCATGGGCCTCTTGACTGCATTTAATACAATAACATTTGTAAAGCGCTTTTCTCCCATAGGACTCAAAGCGCATATTTCTGATCAGCGCTCTCCTTGTTCGGCCTGTGAGTTTAGGTGGACGGCCTTGTCTTGGTAGGTTTACAGTTGTGCCATACTCCTTCCATTTCTGAATGATCGCTTGAACAGTGCTTCGTGGGATGTTCAAGGCTTTGGAAATCTTTTTGTAGCCTAAGCCTGCTTTAAATTTCTCAATAACTTTATCCCTGACCTGTCTTGGACCTGTCTGGTGTGTTCTTTGGACTTCATGGTGGTGTTGCTCCCAATATTCTCTTAGACAACCTCTGAGGCCCTCACAGAGCAGCTGTATTTGTACTGACATTAGATTACACACAGGTGCACTCTATTTAGTCATTAGCACTCATCAGGCAATGTCTATGGGCAACTGACTGCACTCAGACCAAAGGGGGCTGAATAATTACGCAAACCCCACTTTGCAGTTATCCATTTGTAAAAAATGTTTGGAATGATGTATGATTTTCGTTCCACTTCTCATGTGTACACCACTTTGTGTTGGTCTTTCACGTGGAATTCCAATACAATTGATTCATGTTTGTGGCAGTAACGTGACAAAATGTGGAAAACATCAAGGGGGCCAAATACTTTTGCAAACCACTGTATATATAAACCCTGGGGCCTGCCCACTTCAAGAACTCCCCGTGTACCTGCTCGGAATTGGCGGTGATCGGACCGCCCACACTTTGTGGCGAGGTTGCTGGAGCGGTGTACGGTGGCTGAGAGGAGGAAATAGTCAGGAAGTTCCCGGAATTCGCCCTCTGGTGGGTCTGAGACTTATGCATGTTCATGGCTGGATCCACTTCCGGGACACTCTGCTGGAGACAACATAATTGTGAGACATTAATCCTAATCCTAGCAATAATAATCCTAACATTTGTATAGCGCTTTTCTCCTGTTGGACTCAAAGCGCTCAAGAGCTGCATCCACTAAGGGTGTGCTTAATGGGCCACTCTGCAGCGTTAGGGAGTCTTGCCCGAGGACTTCTTACTGAATAGGTACTGACCCTAGCCAGGATTCCAACCCTGGTCTCCCAGGTCAAAGGCGATGCCCTTAAAGGACACATCCGAGGACTTTAAAAATAAAAAAAATCCACTTACCTGGGGCTTTCTCCAGCCCCTGACAGCCGTCATGTGCCCTCGCCGCAGCTCCGCTCCCAGCTGGTGGCCCAGGGTCCCCTCTGGCTCAAGATGCCGACTGCGCGAACGGCTCACAGAGCCGCACTGATGTCATCAAGACTGTACTGCGCAGTACAGCCCGGATGACGTCAGTGCGCCGCACAGTGTAACGCAGGAAGATGCCGACCTGGAGAGATCAGCATCTGCACCGGAGGTGACCGGGAGTCACGGCGAGGGCACAGGACGGCTGCCAGGGGCTGGTCTAGGCAATGCTGCAACCTCCCAAACATGCTGACACGGCTGTTTGTTTCTAAGCTTCCTGTTATTGCCTCATCCTACAAAATGGCTGCCATTAATAATGTCCGCTATAGAGCACTTCTGTAAGATGGACAGGATTTAATTAGGAGGATATTAGTTTCCATAACGGCAGAGACAATTTCCTAGCTCTACATTAGGAGTTCTAGAAGTTGCCTCTCCATAGATACGGGCCTGGTAGCGACGTTCAGCCTGCAGAGGGGGATGTTAATAATGCAGAGTGAAGTCTTGGCTTTCCAGACGATGCGGTCATCAATTATTTATCCGGAGAGGCTTCCTTCAGAAGTCACAGGCCAGGGCACAAGGACAGGGCATGTGCCAAGTGGAAGGACAGAACCGGCTGCGTTCCCCTGCTCTTATACCAGACACCCATCACTCCACCCCCCCCCCCCCCCCCCCCGCTACGGTCTGCACAGAACTCCCTCCACATCTCTCTCTCATTTGCAGCTCTACAGCGTGGACCGGCCATCAGGCAGGCCGGCATTGGCCACAACATCATATCAGCCATTTGGGGCTGGTTTGTGTTATCGGTTTTCTGGAAAATGTATGGCAAGCATAAAACAAAAACAAAACTTATTTTAGCTCTACCCCCAATTAAAGCCAGAGTTCTAGAATAGTTTTCATATAGAAATGCAGAGGAAAAATATTTTACAGTTATTACGCATTGAAATAAGTCTGAAAAAGTATATAGAATTCCGAATGATCAAACCTTAACTCCTTCTCAGCAATTCAAGAGCCGTACACACGATAGATAAAAGTCGTCGCAAGCAAATACACGATGTTGCAACCGGTTCTGACGTCATGTTCGATCCGCCCCATAGAGAAGAGCGGAGGTGTCCGGGGAGGCTGCGCCGATCGCTGGATACAGGGGGGGGGGGGGGGGGGGGTAATGTATTTAGCGGCGATCGGGGGGATCAGAAGTAATCAGGGGGATGCCGGCCACCATTGCTAGGTAGCCTAGTGCTAGCTGAAGATATTACCCGATCACTTAAAATTATAATGGGGGACTGTCAGCTGCAAACCCTCCGGCGTGCGTAACGCCCAGGGGGTTAAGGGGGCAGAGTCTGCTGATACGGAAGTAGTTAAACAAATGGCCTCAATTCACTAAGCTTATCTCCTGTCTTTAATAACGTTTCTAGAGTTGTTACCATGGTGACGAGGCATGTAGTATTCAGGAAACATTTTACCTCAGGCAAACCTAACGTTACCTCTTCTGTCTTTAAAGAAAACCTGAACTGAAAATTAAAAGTCAAAATAACCATACACAAGTCATACTTACCTCCCGTGTAGTCTACTCCTCAATCTCCTCCTCCTCTCCTGCATCCTGTATGTCCACTGTGATCAAGGGAATTCTCCATCCTCCATTTTGAAAATGGCCATTACCCATAACAGCTTTCTGGTCAGCACACAGTTAAACTGTAACATCGCCCACTTAAGCCATAGGGAAACATAGACATTACTTGGCACATCAGTCGTCCTCTCAGCGATAACTGACAGCAACTGATAAATAACTGACAGCAACTGATATATTTCAGTTCTGACAAAATGTTGTCAGAACTGGAAGGGATCCTTGTAAGAAGAAAATGGTGAGCCTCTGAGAGGAACTGATTTCAAGGTAACTATGCAATGTTCATTTGAAGTTACCTCGTGTTTATTTTAAATATTTTTACTCAGTACAGGTTCTCTTTAAGTTAACCCTTTAATCCTTAAAGAGACACTGAAGCGAAAAAAAATATATGATCTAGTGAATTGGTTGTGTACTATGAATAATTACTAGAAGATTAGCAGCAAAGAAAATATTCTCATACTTTTATTTTCAGGTATATAGTGTTTTTTCTAACATTGCATCATTCTCTAATATGTGCAAATTACACAACACTCAGCATTCAAAATGAGTCTTTCAGAGCAGTCTGTGAAGTAATGACCTCTCCTTTAGCAGAGGAAAAGTAAATAGTCCAGGAACAGTTGAGATAATAAAAGTCAGATAACAGCCCTCTCCACGACTATAGGTGCGTACACACGCCGGACTGGAGGCAACGACGGGTCCGTCGTTACCTCCCGCTGGGTGGGCGTGCCAACGACAGTCCGGCGTGTGTACGCACTGTCGGCGGACTGATACGGCTGCTTCTGAGCGATCCGCCCGGCGGATCGCTCAGAAGCAGCCGTATCAGTCCGCCGACAGTGCGTACACACGCCGGACTGTCGTTGGCACGCCCACCCAGCGGGAGGTAATGACGGACCCGTCGTTGCCTCCAGTCCGGCATGTGTACGCACCTTAACTTAGTCGGAGAGCTTAAAGGATACCCGAAGTGACATGGGACATGATGAGATAGACATGTGTATGCACAGTGCCTAGCACACAGATAACTATGCTGCATTCCTTTTTTTCTTTCTCTGCCTGAAAGAGTTAAATATCAGGTATGTAAGTGGCTGACTGAGTCCTGACTCAGACAGGAAGTGACTACAGTGTGACCCTCACTGATAAGAAATTCCCCTTTTTATCTCTTTCATGCTCTCAGAAGCCATTTTCTGCTAGGAAACTGTTTTTATAGTTGGAATTTCTTATCAGTGAGGGTCACACCATAGTCACTTCCTGTCTGAGTCAGGACTGAGTCAGCCACTTACATACCTGATATTTAACTCTTTCAGACAGAGAAAGAAAAAAGGAACACAGCCTAGTTATTTGTGTGCTAGGCACTGTACATACACATGTCTATCTCATCATGTCACACGTCACTTCGGGTATCCTTTAATGACTTGTTTGCATAGAGATAACAACTGGAGTTTCTCAACTCTTCCTGTACTGGAAACAATTACACTGATGTATCTGATCTTAATGTTTTATTTCTTACCTGTGCTTCACATACAAATCATAATATCATTTTTTTTTTCGCTTCAGTGTCTCTTTAAAATAACTCCAGAACTCTAAAGTTAAAGACAGCTGTTAACTGTGTGTAAAAATAACTACAGAGGAGGTAACTTTAGGAATGAGGAGATAAGATAACTCTCTCACTGTGTGGAGGTATGTTTTCTCTTGCCTTTGGCCTCAATGCACTAAGCTTAACTCCTGTCTTTAATAACTCTTCTGAGCTGTTTCTACCGTTATCACCATGGTGATAACTGTAGAAACAGCTCAGAAGAGTTATTAAAGACAGGAGATAAGCTTAGTGAATTAAGGCTATCATCTCCAGCATGATCTTAGTGAATTAAAGAGACACTGAAGCGAAAAAAAAATTATGATATTATGATTTGTATGTGTAGTACAGCTAAGAAATAAAACATTAAGATCAGATACATCAGTCTAATTGTTTCCAGTACAGGAAGAGTTGAGAAACTCCAGTTGTTATCTCTATGCAAACAAGCAATTAAGCTCTCCGACTAAGTTAGTCGTGGAGAGGGCTGTTATCTGACTTTTATTATCTCAACTGTAATTGAACTGTTTACTTTTTCTCTGCTAGAGGAGAGGTCATTAGTTCACAGACTGCTCTGAAAGAATCATTTTGAATGCTGAGTGTTGTGTAATCTGCACATATTATAGAATAATGCAATGTTAGAAAAAACACTATATACCTGAAAATAAAAGTATGAGAATATTTTCTTTGCTGCTAATCTTCTAGTAATTATTCATAGTACACAACCAATTCACTATATCATATTTTTTTTTTCGCTTCAGTGTCTCTTTAAGGTTAATCTGGCAACAAGAAACCATAACATTACATTGCGCGGCAAAAAAAACCCTGTGACAATACCTGGCAACAAGAAACCATGGCAATACCCGGTACACAGAAACCATGTTGTTAACTGGCATTAAGAAACCAGGACATTACCCCGTAATAAAAACCCATAACATTACCTGGCAACAAGAAACCATGACATTATAAAGCAACAAGAAACCGTGATATTAAAGAGAAACCATAACCAAGAATTGACCTTTATCCCAATTAGTAGCTACTACCCCCTTTCCCATGAGAAATCTTTTCCTTTTCTCGAATAGATCGGGGGGCTCTGTATGGCTGATATTGTGGTGAAACCCCTCCCACAGTGTGATGTCAGGACCATGGTTCTGACATCACACTGTGGGAGCCTTGTTTCCAACTGCCAAAAAAGCAAGCAGCATCTCCTTCCACTGACTTCACCTGCTAGCAGTAAAAATGTCCCCATGTGATAAATGTCAGAATGTAAATCAGGGATTTAAAAGATTTTACAATGGGCAAACACTGACAATCATTTATACATAATTACTGTACAAATGAAGCACTATTTTTTTATTAAAAAAACATTTTTCACTGGAGTTCCTCTTTAACCTCTATAAGAGGTGCGTCTGGGACTGTGGTCATGCCAGCTGCGCATGTGCAGTCCACACGCCCTTCTATGCGCTCCAGTTCTGTGCATGCGTGGTTCTCAAAAGAATAAACCAGGCATGGGCAGAACACTCCCAGTGAGTGGAGTGCGTTCGAGAAGGGAGCGTGCATGCGTGGTCGACGCAAACAGTCTCAGCCTTACGGAGCCACCAGCAGGAGAACGGAGGGGGCTCAGAGGACGCAGAGGGACCTCACAGACTACGGGAGGCTAGAAGAAGCCCCCGGTAAGTAAAAGTCTACAGTTAAAGGAATACTGTAGGGGGGGGTCGGGGGAAAAAGAGTTGAACTTACCCGGGGCTTCTAATGGTCCCCCGCAGACGTTCTGTGCCCGCGCAGCCACTCACCGATGCTCCGGTCCCTGCAGACATCCTGTGCCCGCGCAGCCACTCACCGATGCTCCGGCCCCGCCTCCAGTTCACTTCTGGAATTTCAGACTTTAAAGTCTGAAAACCACTGCGCCTGTGTTGCCCTGTTGTCTGGATGTCTGCGGGGGACCATTAGAAGCCCCGGGTAAGTTCAACTCTTTCTTTCCCCTACGGTATTCCTTAAAAGGCACGACTGTGAGGGCATGGGACGGCTGGAGGGGGCTGGTAGAAGCCCCAGGGAAGTAAAACTGATTTTTTATTCCTGACTTAAGTGTCCCTTTAAAGGACCAGGGTATTTTTCAGTGATCGGTGCTGCGTGGGCTCTACAGCCCGCAGCACCGATCAAGAGTGCAGCAGGGCGATCAGACTACCCCCCATTTTTCCCCACTAGGGGGATGTCCTGCTGGGGGGGTCTGATCGCTGCCGGGTGCATTTGCTTAGCGGGGGGGGGGGCTCTTCAAAGCCCCCCTCCGCAGTGTTCTGCGCCCTCTCGCCCGTTCCCTCCCTCTCCCTACCCCTCTGAGCGGCGCAGGACGGATATCCGTCCTGCGCCTGATAGGATAGGCTTCTGCCTATCAGATGCCGGCGATCCCCGGCCAATCAGAGGCCAGGGATTGCCGATCTACGTCACAGCGCTGCTGCGCAGCAGCGCCGTATTGATGTAAACAGCTGGGATTTCTTCCCCGCGTGTTTACATTATGCGTGCGAGCCGCGATCGGCGGCTCGCACACTGTTCACAGAGACAGTCTCCGTGAACTGACATGGAAAGGCCGCTCGATCGGGCGGCCGTTTCCATGCTATACCACTAACGACCCGCCGACGCCTATCGGCGTTAGCTGGTCGTTAAGTGGTTAAAGAGGAACTGTCACGAAAATCTTAAAATTCAAAACGCATACAAATAAGTACAGTTCTCCTAAAGTGTCTTTATAAAGAATAAAGGCCATGCTGAGAATCCCCCATGAAGAGATGGACTAGCCCAAAACCTGTCAGTAATGTCAAATGTCTACTACCTACTGTAAGTGACAGCAACATAGGAGAGAAGTAATTTATGGCTCATTTTACTCTGGAAGAATTCTGCTTCTTATTTGTATGTGTTTTAAATTTTTAAGATTTTCGCAACATTTCCTCTTTAAGCACAGCTCAGGTTCTTCCTGGCAGGTTTGCTGTACAGACTGGCAGCTGTGCTGGTCTCTCACCCTCTGTGGCGTGTGTATTGGAGACAAGGCGTCCAGGTCTGCCATAGGAAACTCAATGCCTTTCCTCTTCAGCTCTTCATAAATATGCACAACACCCGTGAGGTCGGGGCTGCTCCGAAAAGCATCTGCCCAAGCCTAGAGAGAGGAGGAGACACGTGTATCAAGCTGACTGATGGAAAAACAAGATAATGTAAAACAAGACTTCATCCAATCAACTGCTTCATGTGTGACTACAGAGGAGGAAGACTACCGCTAACACTACGGCCATCCTGACATCCGATACGGGGTTATTGCTAGAAACTCCCTTCATCACATCCTGCGTGTAATGCTCAGAAACTGCACTAAACAACAGATTTCCATATGAATGCTCCGCATCTTCTACAGCGCTTTACAGAGTACATAGTCATGTCACTGACTGTCCTCAGAGAAGCTCACAATGTAATCCTACCATAGTCATAGTCTAATGTCCTACCATATTATTATTATGCATTTATATAGCACTAACATCTTCTGCAGCACATTGCAGAGTACATAGTCATGTCACTGACTGGCCTCAGAGGAGCTCACAATCTAATCCTACCATAGTCATAGCCTAATGTCCTACCATATTATTATTATGTATTTATATAGCACTAACATCTTCTGCAGCACATTACAGAGTACATAGTCATGTCACTGACTGTCCTCAGAGGAGCTCACACTCTAATCCTACCGTAGTCATAGTGTAATGTCCTACCATATTATTATTATGTATTTATATAGCACTGACATCTCCTGCAGCACATTACAGAGTACATAGTCATGTCACTGGCTGTCCTCAGAGGAGCTCACACTCTAATCCTACCATAGTCATAGTCTAATGTCCTCCCATATTATTATTATGTATTTATATAGCACTAACATCTTCTGCAGCACATTACAGAGTACATAGTTATGTCACTGACTGTCCTCAGAGGAACTCACAATCTAATTCTACCATACTCATTGTCTAATGTCCTACCATATTATTATTATTATTATTATGTATTTATATAGCACTGACATCTTCTGCAGCACATTACAGAGTACATAGTCATGTCACTGACTGTCCTCAGAGGAGCTCACAGTCTAATCCCACCATAGTCAGTCTAATGTCCTACCATATTATTATTATGTATTTATATACAGTAGCACTGACATCTCCTGCAGAACATTACAAAGTACATAGTCATGTCACTGACTGTCCTCAGAGGATCTCACAATCTAATCCTACCATAGTCATAGTGTAATGTCCTACCATATTATTATTGTGTATTTATATAGCACTGACATCTTCTGCAGCACTGTACAGAGTACATAGTCATGTCACTGACTGTCCTCAGAGGAGCTCACACTCTAATCCTACCATAGTCATAGTCTAATGTCCTACCATATTATTATTGTGTATTTATATAGCACTGACATCTTCTGCAGCACATTACAGAGTACATAGTCATGTCACTGACTGTCCTCAGAGGAGCTCACAATCTAATCCTACCATAGTCCTAGTGTAATGTCCTACCATATTATTATTATGTATTTATATACCACTGACATCTTCTGCAGCACTGTACAGAGTACATAGTCATGTCACTGACTGTCCTCAGAGGAGCTCACACTCTAATCCTACCATAGTCATAGTCTAATGTCCTACCATATTATTATTATTATGTATTTATATAGCACTGACATCTTCTGCAGCACTGTACAGAGTACATAGTCATGTCGTCATGTCACTGACTGTCCTCAGAGGAGCTCACAATCTAATCCTACCATAGTCATAGTCTAATGTCCTACCATATTATTATTATTATGTATTTATATAGCACTGACATCTTCTGCAGAACTTTACAGAGTACATAGTCATGTCACTGACTGTCCTCAGAGGAGTTTGCAATGTAATCCTACATAGTCATATATCCATTATAGTTAAGGGTCAATTTAGGAGATGACAATTCAGTGATCTGCATGGTTTTGGGATGTGGGAGGAAACCGGGGTGCATGGAGGAAACCCACACAGACATGGGGAGAACATACAAACCTCTTGCAGAGAGTGCCCTGGCTGGGATTTGAGCTGGGACCCAGCGCTGCAAGGCGAGAGTGCTATGCCACCGTGTTGCTCTGAATGGGTACACATAATTTCTGTGCACACACAGTATGAGGTGAGTACTCTGTATGAGTTGAGCAGTGGGTCTGTACGAGGGGGGCGGGGCCAGAAGAGAGGATGGTGAGTAGCACTCAGTCCACCGCAGAGAAGGGGAGCCACTTACCTTGTAGTGTATGTCTGGTGATGTCCTCCTCTGTATGAGGCGAGCGGGGCAGGTAGAGAAATGATGCTGTTCTCCAGGACGGACTGCCTCCCCAGTAACTGTGCCTCACAGCAGCTCTACGCACCGCGACACACTAACCTGCTGGCCTGGCAGCGTCGCACGTGTCACCCGATCTACCTGCATCGCGACACGAAGCAACAGATGGACACCGTATACAATGCTCTCTACTTTGGAGTTTAATTACAGAGATGGGGTCCTGTGCGTCAGTCTGACCTGACACCAGCGTGTACCAGTAATGCCCTGGCCAGGATCTTCTAGTTACACCCATCTTCAGCCCGTTATACCTTCTTATTTTTTCTTTTCATTTTATCAGCATTGCAGATGGAATAGGTTGGATTAATACTTTCAATAGATATTATTTGAAACAAGAAATAAATCTCCTTTGCTAAAATAAACCTGTTATTTTGAAAACAGCAAACAGATACTTTCCTCAGTAGAGGGAATCCTCAGCATCCTCCAGATGTTTCCCCCGTCCTCCTCCCAACCCAGTGATGGACCCCCTGGAAATCGCAGCCGCACCCTCGCCCATGGACTAGCGTAGCCGCACTGTGTAGCACGTCTTACCCCGATCCAGTGACGGACCCTCCGGAAATCAAGCAGCGCTCTCATCTGTGGACTACTGTGGCCGCACTGTGCAGGACGCCTTCCCCCGATCTAGTGATGGACCCTCCAGAAATCGCAGCCGTGCTCTCTTCCATGGACCCTGTAGAAATCAGGGCCGTGCTCTCGTCCGTGAAACAGCATGGCTGCCTGTGCAGGATTGCCTTTCCCTGATCCAGCGCTGGACCCTCCAGAAATCACAGCCGTGCTCTCGTCCGTGGACTAGCGTGGCCGCACTGTGCAAGACACCTTCCCCCGATCCAGCGCTGGACCCTTCAGAAATCGCAGCCGCGCTCTCGTCTGTGGACTAGCGTGGCCGCAGTATGCAAGACTAGAGATGGGCCGAACGGTTCGCCCGCGAACGGTTCCAGGCGAACTTTGGGGGTTTGCGTTCGCCAGCGAAGGCAAACTTTTGCGGAAGTTCGGTTCGCCCCCACAGTGCACCGTTAGGGTCAACTTTGACCGTCTACATCACAGTCAGCAGGCACATTGTAGCCAAACAGACTAAACTCGCTCCTGGAGCCACTCCCCCCCCCCCCCCCCCCCCCATAAAAGGCAGGGTTCTCCGGCAGTTTTACTCACTCGTCTACCTACAGAAATTAGTAAGGGGACAGCTGCTACACACACTTTGCTAGGGAAAGCTTAGTTAGGCTCTTGTAGGCTTGTTAGCTTGCTCCTGGCTGATTGTTATTCCTTATATAGCACCCTACAACAGCTCCCTTCCTCCCTCCTCCCTTCTTCCCTCCCTCCCTCATTCCTAGGGATTTGTAGGATGTCAAAAGCACGCCTCACATGCATTGGCCAGGAATCGAACCCAGGTCAACTGCTTGGAGGGCAGCTATGCTCACCACTATACCACCAATACTACAGGCTGAAGCTAGCCTAGTTGGCCTGGGAAGGATGAAAAGCTAGGTGGCCATGCAACCATTCCTGCTAACCTAAAGCTTACTTGTCTTACATCACATTGGCTTAGGACTTTACCAAATCCAATGCTCCAATATGGGGAAGCTTCTCTGTTTGCTATTTTTTTTTGTTTTTTGAAGTGTGGTGTCACAGTTCACTCATCTCTTCAACTACAAGAAAGGCCCAGGAGTAGTCTTAGCTACCGTAATATCTATGTTACAGCAGGGCCCTTATTACACTTTCTCTTACAGGGCTATGGAAACCGTTTTGCCCATGCGATAAAGCGAGGTGCAAAAATGAAATCATGCCTAGCAGAGGATGTTTTTGATCCATCAACCTCTGGGTTATGGGCTCAGCACGCTTCCGCTGCACCACTCTGCAGTCTGCTTACATTTGTATACAATCTTCAAGTTTAAGAAGAGTACATTAGTTGAAATAGTTACACTACAGTCTGTGTTACAGCAAGGCCCTAATGACACTCTTAAGGGAATATGGCCGCCATAGCCCCTTAAGAGAAAGTGTCATTAGGGCCTTGCTGTAACAGATTGTAGTGTAACTATTTCAACTAATGTACCCTTCTTAAACTTGAAGATTGTATACAAATGTAAGCAGACTGCAGAGTGGCGCAGCGGAAGTGTGCTGGGCCCATAACCCAGAGGTTGATGGATCAAAAACATCCTCTGCTAGGCATGATTTCATTTTTGCACCTCGCTTTATCGCATGGGCAAAACGGTTTCCATAGCCCTGTAAGAGAAAGTGTAATAAGGGCCCAGCCGTAACATAGATATTACGGTAGCTAAGACTACTCCTGGGCCTTTCTTGTAGTTGAAGAGATGAGTGAGCTGTGACGCCCCAAAAAAAACAAAAAAAAAAATTGCAAACAGAGAAGCTTCCCCATATTGGAGCATTGGATTTGGTAAAGTCCTAAGCCAATGTGATGTAAGACACAAGTAAGCTTTAGGTTAGCAGGAATGGTTGCATGGCCACCTAGCTTTTCATCCTTCCCAGGCCAGCTAGGCTAGCTTCAGCCTGTAGTGTTGGTGGTATAGTGGTGAGCATAGCTGCCCTCCAAGCAGTTGACCTGAGTTTGCTTCCTGGCCAATGTATGTGAGTGTGCTTTTGACATCCTACAAACCCCTGGAATGCAAGATCCTCCTCCGGAGGAGGAGAAGGAGAGAGGGAGGGAGGAGAGGGGGAGAATTACTCCCTGATTGATGTGTTAAAACACTGCTTTGTGGGAAAAAAAAAATTTCTGGGACTTTTGACGTCTATCCCAGTCAACCATGTCTCCCTCCAGGTGTTAGATGCTTTGAAACATGTTTTACATCACTTTTCTGGCCAGCATAATTTTTTTTCAAACTTTGCAAGTTCGCCTCCCCATTGAAGTCTATTGCGGTTCGTGAAAGTTCACGCGAACCAAACTTTCGCGGTAGGTTCGGGCCATCTCTATGCAGGACGCCTTCCCCCGATCCAGCGCTGGACACTCCAGAAATCATGGCCGCTCTCTCGTCCGTGGACCAGCGTGGCTGCCCTGCGCAGCATGCCTTGCCCCGACACAGCAGCACGGAGTCAAGTGGTTAAAGTGAAAAAAGAGCAGTTCTTCTCCCAGCTCCCCCTGCAGTCCTTGTGACCCTTGCCGTCATTCTGCGACCCGCCAAAGCCCCTGTGAAAGCTGGCCGACGCGGGCAGTCAATGGCTACTGTGAATGCCCAATCAGGAGGTGCACGGCACTGGGCCGCACATACAGCTTTCAGGGGGGCACTGCAGCTGACTGGAAGATACAGAGGGACTACAGGGTGCCTGGTATCGGCCCCTAACTTCCAGCCATAGGAGCTCTGCACGATTTAGAATATGAAAACATTTTAGCCAATTTCATGCTCCCAATTTGTTTAGAGATGGTCTCTTCCTGTTCTAACCTGGCTGTGACCTGTAGAGAGTCCCGACCTCAATCCAACAGAACTCCTCTGACATGAGTTAGAGCGGAGCCAGCAAGTCACACCTCCTCCTCCATCAGTGCCTGAACTCACACATAGCTCTCCAAGAAGAATGGTCAAACATTCCCATAAACACACACTGAAACCTTGTGGAAAGTCCACCCAGGCTCCCTGGCCATATAGTGTAAGTTTACCCTAAAGTCAGAGAGAATCCACAGACCAGAGGAGGCGGTATCTCACTAACAGGGGGACAGGAAATATTAAACACCCCAAAGAAAGTCAGCTGCTTGGAGCCAGTTGCTTCCCCGGAGCTGGGCTTTAATGCCTCAGGTTCTGGTGACTCCTCTCCTGGAGAGACTCACCTGGATAAGAGCCAGCACCTTGTCCTGCACGATGGTGGGTGGGTTGTTCTTGGGGGAAACTATCTTCACCAGGACGCCATCTATGAAATCGCGGTGCGTGACAAGCACGTGGAAGCGATGGCCGCAGTTCTTCACGCAGGTCTCTAATACCTGAGAGACACAGATTATTATTATACATTTATACATCCGGAAACATTGTCTACAAAGCACTCACATAACTTCCTCTCCCAGAGGCTCACAATCTATTCCTGACAGTGTAGGGAAAGCTGCTCATGTTTCTCTATATGGGATAGAAGTAGTTGTGGTCATGTGATCAGGAGGTCATAGATTCAGATAAAGGGGTGACAGCCGTTTCCCAGTCTCTGCTGTAATGCAGCCCTCACACCAGGAGGGGGAGCTGTGATATCAAGTCAGGAAGACTGACAGATCGATCCTTCTCATTAGCTGATCCAATCCATCCACACACAGATTTTCAATAGATTTCAGCATGAAATCCACTGACAACTATGTGCACTCCCTGGCGGGTCCCCAGGAACCCCCACCCCCTAAGTGGGCGAGGAGGGCTCAACTCTCCATCAGTGCACGTCTTCTCTCTACTGTTGGACACTCCTCCCCGTCTCTAGGGATGATCAATAAGATGCAAATAATTTTGCGTTGATGCAGGATTATGCAAATTTTGTATGCAGCTTGGAAATTGGTTCATTTTGAAGCTCCACAAATTTGCATACAAAATCTGCATAAGGCTGCATCAACTCAAAGTTATTGGCATCTCATTGCACATCCCAACCTGTCTCTTTTGCCTAAGTACCCTGTGCCAAAGACTGGAGCCAAAACACTAGAGGCACTGTGGCACTACCTTACCTGACCACTAGAGGCCTCTATTGTTTGGATAGATCGATTTCAGCCAAAAATCCACCTGCCTGAGTCAGTAATCATTTGCATCATCGATTTCTAGCAGATTTGATCAAGGGATCAAATCGTCCGGATGTCGATGGGAAAAACAACAACTGCATCACTTGTGGCCACAAAGATGAATGATGAGTGCGATTGCTACAGCTACAAACTGAGTAATCTGGCGGTTTCTCTGCCTACCGCAAAGTGACGTTTACAGCCTTACTTCGTTAAATGCATGTTGAGGCAGTTTTTTCCTCTTAAATCTTCATTTTAAAGAACTGGGTTTCCAATTAATTTATGCAATAAAAAGTGTTGGGAAAAAAAATCAATATATATTTTTTTTAAACCAAAATACAAGACAAGACAAATAACATTTATATTGCGCTTTTCTCCTTGCGGACTTAAAGCACCAGAGCAGAGCAGCAGCCACTAGGGCGCGCTCTATAGGCAGTAGCAGTGTAAGGGAGACTTGCCAAAGGTCTCCTACTGAATTAGTGCTGGCTTACTGAACAGGCAGAGCCGAGATTCGAACCCTGGTCTCCTGTGTCAGAGGCAGAGCCCTTAACCATTACACCATCAGCCAACTACCATACAGTAAACTAGCGTCTGCACCAGTTCATAATTCCTCTGCAACTGCTCAAGTCCCAGTAAGCCTGAAACCCAACCTCTTAGGGGAGAGAGGTCGCTGTCAGCTGAAGCCACGCCCCCTGATGACTGACAGCCTATCACAGCTTTAGACTGACTAGAAAGAGGAGGGGGATGTGCAGCCAGCTGGAGATTGTGGAGGACAAAACAGGAAGTTGTGAATTGGAATATTTTACTTAAAAGAATAAATACAATTATTTAAAACTTTTATGCAAAGTAACGCAAACAAAACCGTATGAGCATACAATTTATTTAGAGGCTCACAGGTGCTCATGCCAATTAATTTTAGTACATTTTCTTTTTATTTCTTATTTGTTACATTTCCTTGCTACTAATTAGTACTGCTGTAATGTGTATGTATGGTCACTTGTCACTAGGGGGCAGTGTGAGACAATAACAGAGGACTTCTGCTTTCAGTTTCTATATCCTCTGCTAGCAGAGATCTCCAAGAATTTACAGCACAATGAGTCCTGCCGACTGAGATCAAAAGCAGCGCACTTATGTCACATGAGATAACGCTACTGAAGCGGCTAATGAGTTATTAACTTTTCCTGAACTACGGCTGCTGTACAAGGAAACCTATTTGAACCAGGGCTGTGGAGTCGGGGCAATTTTGGGTACCTGGAGTCGGAAGACAGTGCACCGACTGACTACTAATGACTTTAAACTGTAATTAAAATAGAAAATATGGTAAAATGTTCTATTTCTCAGATAATAGTCATCATAAATAATTTATACATACAGTAATAGCTGTGCTTAGTCCACAAAAATGAAATAATCCAATCAAAATGAGTTACTTGTGCTGCTTCAATAAAGCAGTCCTCGTATTTTTAAAGTCAGATATACTCATCTGATTGTGACTGTATATATGATGTGTACACAGGAATCTCTTATATATGTTACGGCCAGAATACGTAGTGTGGTCACTTCTAGTTCTGGCCGGCCAATGTGCGAAGTGGCCGCAGCGCAGCGGCCAATGTTAGAAATGGAATGTTTACGTCGTCTCGCTGCAGCCAAATTGATGACAACTTGCTTAATTTAACGAAATATAGCCGGCGGCAATGTAATAGATGAAGCCGCCGGCTTTCGCACCGCCTCTCCCCGATCCCCCCCTCCCTCCTCTCCCCGATCCCCCCCCCGGCCTCCCATACAATATACGTAGCAACCGGGGACATGCAGCCGGAGAGTCATTCGCCGCGGCAGGGGCAGCAGAGCGGGGAGGCTGCAGACATTGCTTCTGCCAGCACCCGCTCTGCAGGAACGGCAGGATTCCCCTGCCGCGACGAACAACTCTCGGGACACCGCGTGTCCCCGCCGGCTGCCACTTATTGTATGGGAGGCGGGGGTGGTGGATAGGGGAGAGAAGAGAGGCAGTGCGAAAGCCGGCGGCTTCATCTATTACATTGCCGCCGGCTATATTTCATTAAATTAAGCAAGTTGTCATCAATTTGGCTGCAGCGAGACGGCGTAAACATTACATTTCTAACAATGGCCGCTGCGCTGCGGCCACTTCGCACATTGGCCGGCCAGAACTAGAAGTGGCCACACTACGGGTTCTGGCCGTAACATATATACTAAATAACATCTATGCTGTAAGAATAAAGCCTGATGTGTAGCTGTGTCACTAATAGAGATGGTCAATGAGATGGAAATAATTCTGCATTGATGCTGATTTATGCAAATGTATGCACTCCCTTTGCTGATGAAATCAAATAATTTGATATCTTGTTAACATTTGGTTTGGTGACTACAAATTAAAGGGTATCTGAGACGGATGAAAAGAAGAGTGTTATACATACCTGGGGCTTCCTCCAGCCCCCTTCAGGCTAATCAGTCCCTCGCTGTCTACCTCCACCCGGATCTTCTGCTATGAGTCCTGGTAATTCAGCCAGTCAGTGCAGTCCGGCCGCATGCCGCTTCCACAGCCAAGAGCGTTCTGCACCTGCGCAATAGTGCTGCACAGGTGTAGTATGCTCCTGGCGGTGGAGTGTGTGCATGCGCACCACGCCCGACTGGCTCAAGTACCTGGACTCATAGCAGAAGATCCAGGTGGTGGAGGAGGACAACGAGGGACTGATTATCCTGAAGGCGGCTGGAGGAAGCCCCAGGTATGTATAAAACTTTAATTTCATCTGTCTCAGGTTTACTTTGTTACACAGTAGTACTATACTCTACATATGCACTCCCCACAGAGCTGCAGGGAATCCACTGAGAATGTTGTGCACATCGAACACAGAGGTGTTGTCTATCACCCATAAACCTTGTTCAGATTGTACATGAAGAATGTGTAATAGAGGAAGAATCTCCTCATTCCCCTGCAGAGTACCTGCACATCACTCTTACATGTACCCACACTTACATTGCCTAGGGCCTGATCCATGTTCAGATTGTACATGAAGAATGTGTAATAGAGGAAGAATCTCCTCATTCCCCTGCAGAGTATCTGCACATCACTCTTATGGTGGCCATACATGGTACAATTTTTTCATACAATCTTACCATTTCTATGTAGTATAAGGGTAAATTAAGTGAATATACTGAAAGGATAATTTAGGCAGTTCCCTTATAGTACATAGAATTGGTAAGATTGGATGAAAAAATTGTACCATGTATGGCCACCTTTACATGTACCCACAGTTACATTGCCTAGGGCCTGATAGATGTTCTTTGTTCCGGTTTGTACCTTTTACAAGTACTCTTACCAAGGACTAGTTTTAGTCTAAAGGGAATAAATATGGCAGTCTACATATCCTTCTCATTTCAGTTGTCTTTTAAAATTCCTAAGCATTGGCAGTTAAGAGACGATTTTCATGTTACATACTTTCAATCAACAAGATTGTAATATGCAAATTAGAGGAGTCGGAGTCAGTGGATTTTTGTACCGACTCCACAGCCCTGATTTGAACCGTACAAGGATGTAGCAAAAAGTGTCCTACAGCTGAAGGGTAGTGGTGTGGTGTCGATATGGCATAACCCTGGCCAGCAACACGCTAGGCCCGCCCTGATTTTGTACAGCCGCAGCAGAACTTTCAGGGCTCTGAGCCTGCTGATGAACAGCTGTTTTCAGAGACATGCGCAGTAGGGAGCTAGCGATAATATTTGCTGCTCGGAACGCAGAGCTCTCTGGCCATGCGCATTGCAGTGTTCCACAATGCACCCCTGTGACTGGTTACATTCAAGCCTGGAGATCTCTGCAACCATGGTGCCTACTGATGCCAAATGCGGAGGGGAAGGACAGGGAACCCCAGAGCTGCTTCCATGCCAAACTGCATACGTCTAACGCGGCTGATTACAATGCACAAACCAGCAAGGCTGAGGATCTCTTACCAGCCCACCAAGTATAGGACCAGTATGGGCTATGGTCGGGGAGATTCCTGGGCTGAGATGTAACAGATTGGGTTGCATAATGTCAGCACCGCCAGAGGCCCCCTGAAAGTGGTGAAGGTTTCAGCTTCAAGGGGCTGCCCACATCAGTGATAGTCCACATACAGGCAAAATTTGGGGTCCCCAGCAGCCTCTGAAACCCCATTGGGACCCCCAGAATGGCCTCCCCTCACACTGAGAAATGCCAAGTATCCTCAGCATGATGATCCCCAAGCATCCTCAGCATGATGATCCCCAAGCATCCTCAGCATGATGATCCCCAAGCATCCTCAGCATGATGATCCCCAAGCATCCTCAGCATGATGATCCCCAAGCATCCTCAGCATGATGATCCTCAAGTATTCTCATTATGATGATCCCCAAGTACCCTCAGTATGAGGATCCTCAAGTACCCTCACTATGATGATCCTCAAGTATCCTCAGTATGACGATCCTCAAGCATCCTCAGTATGACGATCCTCAAGCATCCTCAGTATGACGATCCTCAAGCATCCTCAGTATGATGAGCCCCAAGCATCCTCAGCATGATGATCCTCAAGTATTCTCATTATGATGATCCCCAAGTATCCTCAGTATGAGGATCCCCAAGTATCCTCAGTATGAGGATCCTCAAGTACCCTCAGTATGAGGATCCTCAAGTACCCTCACTATGATGATCCTCAAGTATCCTCAGTATGACGATCCTCAAGCATCCTCAGTATGATGATCCTCAAGCATCTTCAGCATGATGATCCTCAAGTATCCTCAGTATGATGATCCTCAAGTACCCTCAGTATGATGATCCCCAAGTACCCTGAGTATGATGATCCTCAAGCATCCTCAGTATGATGATCCTCAAGCATCCTCAGTATGATGATCCTCAAGCATCCTCAGTATGATGATCCTCAAGCATCCTCAGTATGATGATCCTCAAGCATCCTCAGTATGATGATCCTCAAGCATCCTCAGTATGATGATCCTCAAGCATCCTCAGTATGATGATCCTCAAGCATCCTCAGTATGATGATCCTCAAGCATCCTCAGTATGATGATCCTCAAGCATCCTCAGTATGATGATCCTCAAGCATCCTCAGTATGATGATCCTCAAGCATCCTCAGTATGATGATCCTCAAGTATCCTCAGTATGATGATCCCCAAGTACCCTGAGTATGATGATCCTCAAGTATCCTCAGTATGATGATCCTCAAGCATCCTCAGTATGACGATCCTCAAGCATCCTCAGTATGATGATCCCCAAGCATCCTCAGTATGATGATCCTCAAGCATCCTCAGCATGATGATCCTCAAGTATTCTCATTATGATGATCCCCAAGTATCCTCAGTATGAGGATCCTCAAGTACCCTCAGTATGAGGATCCTCAAGTACCCTCAGTATGAGGACCCTCAAGTACCCTCACTATGATGATCCTCAAGTGTCCTCAGTATGATGATCCTAAAGTATCCTCAGTATGACGATCCTAAAGCATCCTCAGTATGATGATCCTCAAGCATCTTTAGCATGATGATCCTCAAGTATCCTCAGTATGATGATCCTCCAGTACCCTCAGTATGATGATCCCCAAGTACCCTGAGTATGATGATCCTCAAGTATCCTCAGTATGATGATCCTCAAGCATCCTCAGTATGATGATCCTCAAGCATCCTCAGTATGATGATCCTCAAGCGTCCTCAGTATGATGATCCTCAAGTGTCCTCAGTATGATGATCCTCAAGCATCCTCAGTATGATGATCCCCAAGCATCCTCAGCATGATGATCCTCAAGTATTCTCATTATGATGATCCCCAAGTATCCTCAGTATGAGGATCCTCAAGTACCCTCAGTATGAGGATCCTCAAGTACCCTCACTATGATGATTTTCAAGTGTCCTCAGTATGATGATCCTAAAGTATCCTCAGTATGACGATCCTCAAGCATCCTCAGTATGATGATCCTCAAGCATCTTCAGCATGATGATCCTCCAGTATCCTCAGCATGATGATCCTCAAGTACCCTCAGTATGATGATCCCCAAGTACCCTGAGTATGATGATCCTCAAGTATCCTCAGTATGATGATCCTCAAGCATCCTCAGTATGATGATCCTAAAGCATCCTCAGTATGATGATCCTCAAGCATCCTCAGTATGATGATCCTCAAGCATCCTCAGTATGATGATCCTCAAGCATCCTCAGTATGATGATCCTCAAGTATCCTCAGTATGATGATCCCCAAGTACCCTGAGTATGATGATCCTCAAGTATCCTCAGTATGATGATCCTCAAGCATCCTCAGTATGACGATCCTCAAGCATCCTCAGTATGACGATCCCCAAGCATCCTCAGTATGACGATCCCCAAGCATCCTCAGCATGATGATCCTCAAGTATTCTCATTATGATGATCCCCAAGTATCCTCAGTATGAGGATCCTCAAGTACCCTCACTATGATGATCCTCAAGTGTCCTCAGTATGATGATCCTAAAGTATCCTCAGTATGACGATCCTCAAGCATCCTCAGTATGATGATCCTCAAGCATCTTCAGCATGATGATCCTCAAGTATCCTCAGTATGATGATCCTCAAGTACCCTCAGTATGATGATCCCCAAATACCCTGAGTATGATGATCCTCAAGTATCCTCAGTATGATGATCCTCAAGTATCCTCAGTATGATGATCCCCAAGTACCCTGAGTATGATGATCCTCGAGTATCCTCAGTATGATGATCCTCAAGCATCCTCAGTATGACGATCCTCAAGCATCCTCAGTATGACGATCCCCAAGCATCCTCAGCATGATGATCCTCAAGTACCCTCAGTATGATGATCCCCAAGTACCCTGAGTATGATGATCCTCAAGCATCTTCAGCATGGTGATCCTCAAGCATCTTCAGCATGGTGATCCTCAAGCATCTTCAGCATAGTGATCCTCAAGCATCTTCAGCATGGTGATCCTCAAGCATCTTCAGCATGGTGATCCCCAAGTACCCTCAGTATGAGGATCCTCAAGTATCCTCAGTATGATGATCCTCAAGTACCCTCAGCATGATGATCCTCAAGTATCCTCAGCATGATGATCCTCAAGCATCCTCAGCATGATGATCCTCAAGCATCCTCAGCATGATGATCCTCAAGCATCCTCAGCATGATGATCCTCAAGCATCCTCAGCATGATGATCCTCAAGCATCCTCAGTATGATGATCCTCAAGCATCCTCAGTATGATGATCCTCAAGCATCCTCAGTATGATGATCCTCAAGCATCCTCAGTATGATGATCCTCAAGCATCCTCAGTATGATGATCCTCAAGCATCCTCAGTATGATGATCCTCAAGCATCCTCAGTATGATGATCCTCAAGCATCCTCAGTATATATATTGATAGGTTTGATGCAATGAATGTGTTTGCATGTCTGCACTATGCATGTTACAGGGCCAGAGTTAGGACACCTATGTTTACCTGGGTACTTCTGCGTAGTATAGGTGACTAAGCATAAGAATGCATTCTTCTGTGAACTAAGACCCCGACTTTTAATTTAGCTGTAGGGATAACAGTTGTGCCTGGATGAATGAATCTGTAAATGCATTTGTTTGAACATTTGCATGCGAGAGTGCGAAGGGTTAATAGATTTTTGCAAGTACCCTCAGTACGATGATCCCCGAGCATCCTCAGTACGATGATCCCCGAGCATCCTCAGTACGATGATCCTCGAGCATCCTCAGTACGATGATCCTCGAGCATCCTCAGTACGATGATCCTCGAGCATCCTCAGTACGATGATCCTCGAGCATCCTCAGTACGATGATCCTCGAGCATCCTCAGTACGATGATCCCCGAGCATCCTCAGTACGATGATCCTCGAGCATCCTCAGTACGATGATCCCCGAGCATCCTCAGTACGATGATCCTCGAGCATCCTCAGTACGATGATCCTCGAGCATCCTCAGTACGATGATCCCCGAGCATCCTCAGTACGATGATCCCCGAGCATCCTCAGTACGATGATCCCCGAGCATCCTCAGTACGCTGATCCTCCAGCATCCTCAGTACGCTGATCCTCCAGCATCCTCAGTACGCTGATCCTCCAGCATCCTCAGTACGCTGATCCTCCAGCATCCTCAGTACGCTGATCCTCCAGCATCCTCAGTACGCTGATCCTCCAGCATCCTCAGTACGCTGATCCTCCAGCATCCTCAGTACGCTGATCCTCCAGCATCCTCAGTACGCTGATCCTCCAGCATCCTCAGTACGCTGATCCTCCAGCATCCTCAGTACGCTGATCCTCCAGCATCCTCAGTACGCTGATCCTCCAGCATCCTCAGTACGCTGATCCTCCAGCATCCTCAGTACGCTGATCCTCCAGCATCCTCAGTACGCTGATCCTCCAGCATCCTCAGTACGCTGATCCTCCAGCATCCTCAGTACGCTGATCCTCGAGCATCCTCAGTACGATGATCCCCGAGCATCCTCAGTACGATGATCCCCGAGCATCCTCAGTACGATGATCCCCGAGCATCCTCAGTACGATGATCCCCGAGCATCCTCAGTACGATGATCCTCGAGCATCCTCAGTACGATGATCCTCGAGCATCCTCAGTACGATGATCCTCGAGCATCCTCAGTACGATGATCCCCGAGCATCCTCAGTACGATGATCCCCGAGCATCCTCAGTACGATGATCCCCGAGCATCCTCAGTACGATGATCCCCGAGCATCCTCAGTACGATGATCCCCGAGCATCCTCAGTACGATGATCCCCGAGCATCCTCAGTACGATGATCCCCGAGCATCCTCAGTACGATGATCCCCGAGCATCCTCAGTACGATGATCCCCGAGCATCCTCAGTACGATGATCCCCGAGCATCCTCAGTACGATGATCCCCGAGCATCCTCAGTACGATGATCCCCGAGCATCCTCAGTACGATGATCCCCGAGCATCCTCAGTACGATGATCCCCGAGCATCCTCAGTACGATGATCCCCGAGCATCCTCAGTACGATGATCCCCGAGCATCCTCAGTACGATGATCCCCGAGCATCCTCAGTACGATGATCCCCGAGCATCCTCAGTACGATGATCCTCGAGCATCCTCAGTACGATGATCCCCGAGCATCCTCAGTACGATGATCCCCGAGCATCCTCAGTACGATGATCCCCGAGCATCCTCAGTACGATGATCCTCGAGCATCCTCAGTACGATGATCCTCAAGCATCCTCAGTACGATGATCCTCAAGCATCCTCAGTATGCTGACCCTCAAGCATCCTCAGCATGATGATCCTCAAGCATCCTCAGCATGATGATCCTCAAGCATCCTCAGCATGATGATCCTCAAGCATCCTCAGCATGATGATCCTCAAGCATCCTCAGCATGATGATCCTCAAGCATCCTCAGCATGATGATCCTCAAGCATCCTCAGCATGATGATCCTCAAGCATCCTCAGCATGATGATCCTCAAGCATCCTCAGCATGATGATCCTCAAGCATCCTCAGCATGATGATCCTCAAGCATCCTCAGCATGATGATCCTCAAGCATCCTCAGCATGATGATCCTCAAGCATCCTCAGCATGATGATCCCCAAGCATCCTCAGTATGATGATCCTCAAGTACCCTCAGCATGCTGATCCACAAGATGTAAGCTGTGACAGTTCCTTTCTTTCATGTGCAGGGCTGGGACCCCCGACAGCATTAGTGGAGTCAAGCGATGTTCTGGCCATGCACATAAAAAGGAGGTAGAGTCAAAATTTACACTGAGGATCGCTCTTTATACTGCCAACAGTGCAGTGGCATTTCTATCAAGTGCTACCTGCCTGCTACAACACTGGCCAGTAGCTTGGCTCTTTGAGTAGAGCGGAAGGGTGGGAGGGGGGGGGGGAGATAAAGTGGGGAGCACACTACTGGGTATGTCTCTGAACACAGCTGTTCTCTTGTGCACAGTCAACATGGGCCTAGCATGATTATTTGATGGCGATGAGGACTTGGTCACGCTGACAATCTAAGGCACACCCCCATTGCTCCCCTGCTGACCTCTGGTTGGTTTAGTTCCCATTAACCGGGACCTTGCTGTATAGGGGCCGTTTTATAAAAAGAGCAAAGACAGCAAAATTTATATGAAGTTTTTGGAAAAAGATTTGTGCAGACATTATTAGTACTGAATTAAAAGACACCTGAAGCGAGAGGGATGCGGAGGCTGCCATATTTATTTTCTTTTAAGCAGTACCAGTTGCCTGGCAGCCCTGCTGATCTCTCTGGCTGCAGTAGTGTCCAAATAACACCAGAAACAAGGATGTGGCTAGTCTAGTCAGATCTGACAATAGTGTCAAACACCTGATCTGCTGCATGCTTGTTCAGGGTCTATGGCTAATAGTATTAGAGGCTGAGGATCAGCAGGACAGCCAGGCAACTGGTATTGCTTAAAAAAAAAAAAAAAAAAAAAAGCAAATATGCAGCTTCCATATTCTTCTTGCTACAGTTGTCCTTTAATACGGAATGCAACAGAGTGCCAAGAAACTTTCCTTTAACCTGCTGAGCGGTCTGGACGAGCTCAGCTCGTCCAACACCGCCAGAGGCTGCCGCTCAGGCCCTGCTGGGCCGATTTTCGTCAAATAAAAAGCAGCACACGCAGCCGGCACTTTGCCAGCCGCGTGTGCTGCCTGATCGCCACCGCTCTGCGGCGATCCGCCGCGAGCAGCGGCGAAAGAGGGTCCCCCCAGCCGCCTGAGCCCAGCGTAGCCGGAACAAAAAGTTCCGGCCAGCGCTAAGGGCTGGATCGGAGGCGGCTGACGTCAGGACGTCGGCTGACGTCGATGACGTCACTCCGCTCGTCGCTATGGCGACGATGTAAGCAAAACAAGGAAGGCCGCTCATTGCGGCCTTCCTTGTTTATTCTGGGCGCCGGAGGCGATCGGAAGAACGCCTCCGGAGCGCCCTCTAGTGGGCTTTCATGCAGCCAACTTTCAGTTGGCTGCATGAAATAGTTTTTTTTTCATTTAAAAAAAACCCTCCCGCAGCCACCCTGGCGATTTAATCAGAACGCCAGGGTGGTTAATGCATGGGTGGATGATCACGACTCCCACCTAGGAAGTGAACTACTTCTCATAATGAGTGAACTGGGTCTCTCTCAGGCTGTCAACCTCCCCACCCACACGAAAGGGCACACCCTGGATCTTATATTTCATTCCGGACTTTTAATATCACACATGGATATAAACCCAGTGGTATGGTCAGACCACCACACCATCCACTTCTCTCTGACAGCACCAGCGATAAAACACAGAGGGAAAGAACTCATAAAATACCGTTCTCTGAAAGATGTCTCACCCCAGCACGTTCAGAATATCCTCAACTTCGACGCATTAACCAATCATTGCGCAGACCCAGACTCCATGGTCCTGATTTACAACCATGCAGTGTCATCTGCCTATGACGCCCTCGCTCCAGTTCGCATTAAACGGTCTACACCACTTCACCATGCACGGTGGTTTGACAGCTCACTAAAGGACATAAAGAAAGAAGTGCGCAGACTAGAAAGGAAGTGGCGAAAATCTCAGAATTCAAAAGATAAACACACCCTTGTCTCTCACCTGGAAAACTACCAAAATGCGATCACCAAGAAAAAATCCTTCTACCTATCACAGGAGATCGCAAAGGCCGCCAACAGGCCAGCCCAACTATTCCGCACAGTTGATAGACTATGTAATCCATCCTGTCTAAAACCCACTATAGCTCCCTCAAAGGAGCTATGTGAGAAATTTGCCTGCTACTTTACTGACAAAGTATCCTCTATTCGGTCTCTCATTCAATCCACAGCACCCAAGACTCATGCAACTCCTGGAAATGGTGGCAAAAACAACCTAACACCCTGGACTGACTTCAAAAGTATTAGTGAGGAAGAGATCTCAGACATCCTCTGTCGCCTCCGCCAGACAACCTGCGACCTGGACCCTGGACCAACTAAACATATGCTGAAATGCCCTGACCTGCTTGGTCCAGCATTTCACAAAATAGTAAATGGCTCTCTGCAAGCAGGGAGGTTTCCTACCTCTCTAAAAGAAGGAATCATCAAGCCCCTTCTTAAAAAACCTTCCATGGATCCAGATGCTATGAGCAGCTACAGACCTGTCTCCAACCTCCCCTTCTTAGGCAAAGTTATTGAAAAGGTTGTCTATCTGCTACTTGAAACCAGGCTGTCAGTAAACAACATCCTGGACCCTCTACAATCTGGCTTTAAGAAACACCACAGCTGTGAAACAGCCCTCATCCAAGTCTGCAACGATCTGCTCATGGCAAGGGACAGAGGGGAATGCTCCATCCTAATCCTGTTGGATCTCTCAGCGGCTTTTGATACAGTTGACCATGAAATCCTGCTTAACCACTTGCCGACCGCACGCTTATACCGTGCGTCGGCAAAGTGGCAGCTGCAGGACCAGCGACGCAGAACCGGCTGCAGGCTAATTAATCAGGAAGCAGCCGCTCGCGCGAGCGGCTGCTTCCTGTCAATTCACGGTGGGGGGCTCCGTGAATAGCCTGCGGGCCGCCGATGGCGGCTCGCAGGCTAAATGTAAACACAAGCGGAAATAATCCACTTTGTTTACATTGTACGGCGCTGCTGCGCAGATCGGCGATCCCCGGCCAATCAGCGGCCGGGGATCGCCGCCATGTGACAGGGGACATCCTGTCACTGGCTGCACAGGACGGATAGTGTCCTGTGCAGCCCGGATCACTGGGAATGACAGGTAGGAGAGGGAGGGGGGGAATTTCGCCGCGGAGGGGGGCTTTGAGGTGCCCCCCCCGCAACATGCCTGCAGGCAGGAGCGATCAGACCCCCCTGCACATAATCCCCATAGGGGGGAAAAAAGGGGGGTGATCTGATCGTTCTGCATGCCAGCTGATCTGTGCTGGGGGCTGCAGAGCCCACCCAGCACAGATCCCAACAAACAGCGCTGGTCCTTAAGGGGGGGTAAAGGGTGGGTCCTCAAGTGGTTAACAGACTGCAGGAGTACTGTGGCATCAGTGGATCAGTCCTCCAGTGGTTCAGATCATTCCTGACTGACAGAACACAGAGACTATCCCTAGGACCTATAATGTCCAAACCTGCACCTCTACAATTCGGAGTGCCACAAGGATCAATCCTATCCCCTCTGCTGTTTGCAATCTACATGTTGCCACTCGGTACACTTATCCAACGACATGGCCTGATGTACCACTGCTACGCCGATGACACACAGCTATACCTGTCCTTCAAACCTGGTGGAACAGACTCTACCCCAAAAATAAACTCTTGCTTAGCTGAGCTTCAGGCATGGATGAATGATAACTGGTTGAAACTGAATGCTGACAAAACTGAGGTCCTGTTTGTCCAAAGCCAGTGCTCGCCATCAAAACACCTCTATCCTAAAGCAACACCAATCAGGATTGGGAATTCAGACATAAACAGCTCCAACCTTGTGCGCAGCCTTGGCGTACTAATCGATGGGGAATGGAGTTTCAGAAACCAAATTTCATCTGTAGTTAAATCTTCCTTCTTTCATCTGAAGAACATTGCAAAGATTAAACGTCTGATTCCCCCAGAGGATCTTCAAACCCTAGTCCACGCCTTCATCACATCACGGCTGGACTACTGCAATGCCCTTTATGCTGGCCTCCCCAAAAAGGACCTGCGTTGCCTGCAATTAGTGCAGAATGCTGCTGCCAGATTGCTAACAAACCAGCCTCGCCACTGTCACATTACACCGATCCTTCGCTCACTGCACTGGCTACCAGTAGAATGGAGAATACTCTTCAAGATTGGACTGCTGACATTCAAATCCCTGCACAATCTGGGCCCTGGATACATGAAGGACTTGCTGAAGCTGCACCACTCACAACCTCAGATCAGCAAGTTCTATAAACTTGGTCACTCCCAGAGTGCACCTAAAAAATCTGGAGACAGAGCCTTCTGTCATGCTGCCCCTACTCTTTGGAACTCCCTGCCACACCCAGTAAAGACAGCACCATCCCTGGAGCTATTCAAATCCAGACTGAAAAGCCACCTGTTTAGCCTGGCATTTCCAGACTTATAAAATTCTTCCTCTGTACCACGATGGTCTGAGCCATGCTTATGCGCTTTGAGAAAAGCGCTTTACAAATGTGATTTGTTGTTGTTTTATACAGTACACTCATCAAAATAAAACCACATCGGGGGGGCGTGGCTACCGCGTGGTGAGGAGAAGTCGCATGTAGCGTGAGCTCCCGGAGCCAACAACCAAACCAGCTCAATCCGACATGGATCCGCAGCAAGACTTTATGTCCCGAGAAGAGGACATGATGACAGAGCAGGACGCCTCTAAAAAGAGAAAGAAAAATGAGCCGAAACCACGCAAATTGACTGATTACTTCGGAGACAAGGCCCGTCTCCCCCAGCACCAGCCCCAAGATGGCGCCGGCGGCAGAGACACGCAGCGAGGTTCGAAACCACCAAACTCCGCAACAGATACGAGGAAGCTCAGCACCAATCCTACCTCCTCAGGGGAATCTACTCCTTCTCCCAATACTCCCACATCAAGAAGTCCGGTGAAAAACAGACCGAGACTCACGGAGAGCATCCATCAGGTAGGAGATTCTGACGCCGCTGACCCATTCCCTCAAGTAGACCTAGCATTAGCAGCTGCTATAGAAACATATCCCACAACAGAGCAGGCTGCGTCACAGAACTTTATTAAAGACATACTGATTTCTTTTAAGCACTCGCTTCTGCAAGATATCAACACAATGACATCTAATGTACAGAGGGAGCTGACGGAGCTAGGCTCCAGAGTTGATATAACCGAACGGAAAGTCACTGAGCTAATACATGAGCACAATATAGTTGTGGACACCACTGAGAGCTTTAACTCTGATATTAACTGGCTAAAAACCAAAAACGCTGACTTGGAGGATAGATGCCGCAGGAACAACCTGAAATTCAGGGGCATCCCAGAGCAGGTTACCACAGGAGAATTAAAACAGCACATTCAAGGCATCATAAAAGCAACCATCACATCAGCCAATGACACTGAGCTGATACTAGACAGAGTCCACAGGCTGCCAAAGCCATCTTTCATCCCTGAGCACTCCCCCAGAGATGTCATAGCCAAATTTCTATGCTACCACATCAAGGAACAGCTACTGCTTTACATCCAGAAAAACACTACTTTACCAGAACCATACAAGCACATTCACCTATATGCCGACTTATCCCAAGCCACATTACAAAAACGGAAAGATCTTCAGCCTCTGACTAAGGCCCTCCGCTCTTTACAAATACCGTATAAATGGGGATTCCCCACCAAAGTCCTCTTCCGACACAACAATAAAACAATTGCCATTTCTTCAATTGAGGATGGAAGAAAGATCTTCAAAAATCTGAACATTCCTGCTCAACTGGACGAAACCCGGGAAAACAAAATGGCAAAGAATACAAAAATAGCTGCGGACTGGCACAACAAGTGAGAAGACAGGCTCCCCTCACCGTGCGATGACCATATATTTCCACCTTCTAGTGCTATCAAGCACTCTGTGGCCTACTTCCTAGCAGTTGGTAATCACTGCATGTGCCCCACTGATTGCGTGAGACCCTGGACTCAAATCTCATGCTGTTAAATGTTTCTTTGTTAGTTTATTTTCAAGTTGTATGTTTATGTTTTAGCTGCAAAACGATACCCTATCACCAATACCAGGTTACTTACAAGGTTAAGCCCCGATCCGATTCAACACAAATCCCCGTGCCAGGGTGTAAACTAAAAATATACGGACACAGAGAGTTAACGAGTCCATACATAGAAAAGATCTCTCACTATCTTATAACATGACATTAACAATCACATCCTTGAACACACGGGGGCTCAACTCCCCCCAAAAAAGGCACTATTTCTGGTCAGAAATGACATCTACACATACAGATGTGATTTTTGGACAGGAATCTCACTTCATAGAAAAAGATAAACATCTATTGTCACATAAAAGGTACACCACCATATATCACAGCACATTTTCCAAGAAAAAAAGAGGAACATTTATTGCATTCCATAATGATCTCTCCATCATACCAAAAGAGATTATTACCGACCCACAAGGCAGATATGTGATCTTCAGTGGTACTATTGACTCGATACAGTACACGCTGGTGAACATATATTCTCCCAATTCAGGACAAAAGGCCTTCATAGACAAACTACTAGCCAAAGTTAATAAGATAAAGCAAGGACTACTATTAATTGGAGGAGACTTCAACGCCCACCTAACCACACTTGACTCTTCTGCAAAAAAGAAAAAACACAGTAAATCTATTCTTAAATTAACACACTGGCACAACCTGTATGACCCCTGGAGAATTCTACATGGAGAAACTAGAGATTATACATATTTCTCTCACATACACAATACCTATTCTAGGATTGATTTTTTCCTAACGGATACAACACTATTACAGGAAGTCATCTCGACATCAATAGGCACAACCACCTGGTCAGACCACTCCCCCATTACCATAAAAATAAAACGTCCATCTTCCACTAAAAAACCCCAGTTATGGAGACTTAACGCCCATACACTATTATCCCCCGACAACAAAGCCATTATACAAAATGCTCTGACAGAATTTTTCCAAATCAACACAACAGCAGACACTAATGAAGCTACAATATGGTCAGCGCAAAAGGCTGTTATCAGAGGCCACCTCATACGCCTAGGAGCCAAATTTAAAAGAGAAAAGCAGATGAAAATGGATAATTTATTATCGCAAATAAAACACGTAGAATCCCAACACAAGGCAAACACCCTCATATCATTAAGAAACGAATTATTCAAACTTCGCAACCAATTAAAAGACCTACTACTATATCAATATGATAGAAATATCCAAAGATCCAAAAATAACCACTATTCACAAGGCAACAAGGCTAGTAAATTACTGGCTAATATGCTGAAGCAAAGAAGCATGAAAGCTAGAATTCACAGCCTTAGACACCCAACCAACAAAACAGAAGTAACAAATCCCAAACTAATTGCGGAAGCTTTTAAAAGCTACTACCAACAGCTGTATAATCTCAAAGATGACCCTACAACACCCCAGCCAAATAAGATAAAAATAACCTCCTTTCTCAAGGACATTTCCCTCCCAAAACTTTCCTTACAACAACTAGAAACACTAAATGCCCCCTTCTCAGCAGCAGAAGTCTCAAAAACCATTCAAAAGCTTAAACTAAATAAAGCCCCCGGCCCCGACGGCTTCAGCAACGAGTACTACAAGAATTTTACAAACACCTTATCCCCCCCACTAACAGCCCTCTTCAACAAATTTAGGACAGATTCTAAAATCCCAGCAGAATATCTAGAGGCGATAATAACGGTACTGCCCAAACAAGACAAAGATCACACCAATCCCGCAAATTATCGCCCAATCTCCCTGCTCAATTGTGACACCAAGCTATATGCCAAATTAATAGCCAATAGGCTGATGAATGTCACCAACACTCTCATAGCAACAGACCAGGTTGGGTTCACAAAAGGCAGACAAGCGGCTGACGGTACAAGAAGGATAATTGATGTTCTAAGATGCGTGGAAATGTCGAGGGCTTCCTCCGTGTTCCTTACCCTGGATGCGGAGAAGGCCTTCGACAGAGTACACTGGGGTTTTATGAAACAGGTACTAGAAAAATTTGGATTCATGGGTCCAATCTTGGGAGCCATACTAGCTTTATACACAAACCCATCAGCCATGGTGAATGCAGCTGGGTTCATCTCAAAAAAATTCCCAATCTCCAACGGCACACGCCAAGGTTGCCCCCTTTCACCGATAATATTCTCACTATTAATGGAAACTCTGGCTGAAAAAATCAGATCAAACCCTAACATTAAAGGAATTGAAATCAATCAGACAGCTCACAAGATTGGACTATTTGCGGATGAAGTAATCCTCACACTATCGAATCCTTATACATCTCTGCAAAATGTACTAAAGGAATTAGATAACTTCTCCCAAGTATCACTCTACAAACTCAACAAGAATAAATCCCTCATGCTAGGCCTAAACATCCCAACCCACCAAATAAACGAGATAGACTCCAAAATACAATTCCCATGGGCACGCCAACACATACCATACTTAGGCATTTTACTTCCACACTCTACAAAGGATTTATTTAAATACAATTATGTTCCCCTACTACTAAAGGTAAAACAAGACTGCGAGAAACACAGTAAATCCATGTTATCTTGGGTAGGCAGAATAGTATCCTTTAAAATGTTCACTCTTCCGAAAATATTATATATATTCCGCACAATAAACATCCCTCTAAAGAAGGCCTTCTTCAATAATTTAAGAAAAATCATTGCAAAATATATCTGGAAAGAACGAACCCCCAGAATATCACAGACATACATGACCCTCCCAACGAACAAGGGTGGCTTAGGTCTACCATGTATCGAAAAATACTACTATTCCTCACTACTGAGCATGTCCAAAGATTGGTGGACAAGACCCTCTACCAAACAATGGGCAAACATGGAAGAACAAATCATGAACATCCCCTTGAGAACCCTGATCTGTGGTACTCTAGTAGGGATCAAATCCCCAAAATCCACATTTCCAACCATACAAGCGACCATAATGGCATGGGAATATTACACCAAATACCCATACAAAAGTGCAACCCAGAGCTCAATACCACTCCCAATCCAGATATTAAACATGATGACACCTGACCTAAATATCAATGTATTACTTGATAAAGGCATCCGGCACATTGGAGAAATAACCGAATCCAAAAAACCAAAACCCTTTGAAAAACTAAAGAATGAATTCTCAATCCCAGACTCATTCAAATTCACCCACATGAGAATATCCCATATTCTATCGACCAAAATAATTGAACCTCCACATCTCCCAGATCACATAATAACCATGCTTAACAGCAAAATACCTATCCAAGGAGGGATCTCCATATGGTACTCTGAATTCTTTACGAATCATCTAAAGATATTAACTAAATATACCAATGTGTGGTCCAGTGATCTAAATACAAAAATCACCATCTCTCAAATCCTAACGACAAATAAATGCATTAAAAAATTCTCCCATTGTGCCACACACTGGGAACAATCAAAGAAAATCCTTACTAAATGGTACCTCACACCAAGAAAAATTGCCGCATTTAAACCAAACCTTTCTCCAATGTGCTGGAAATGCAATAAACATATAGGCACTCTAAAACATATGTTATGGGACTGTGAACTGGTTAGAACCTTATGGGACCCAATAGAAAACCTATTAAAATCTCTGATTACTAACGATTTCTCTCTCAAACCTGAACTTGCATTGTTAATGATTGATCTAGACATATATGATAAACAACTACAACCACTGATATGCCATATATTAACAGCAGCTATTCACCTTATAACAGTAAACTGGAAATCGAATGAGCATGTACCCTGGCCACATTTTAAGAACCTAATACACTCCAATCTCCAGATGGAAAACATTATAAGGATTAGGACGGGTAAAACCCTTATCAATTACCCAAACCCAAGTACCTGGTAAAACAGAATAAAAAGTGACGTATAAATAAACAGCAAGGACCAAACAACAAATGAATCTCACAGACATCAAGATATCTATTGCAGCTTGTTATGTGTGTTTAATATGAGGTATAATTTGTAGTCTTTCATTTCTTTTCGATTGTATAGTGATTTCTTAGTCTTTTAGTGCACCAAAGCAAATTAGAAAGTTTTGCTATAACTAACCGACACAGAGAATGACACAATCTGGTCACAGTGTATTCCAATACAGAAGTAAAACTCACCCAAAGTCTCCCATCCCTAGCTATGTACACAAATCTGCAAGGAGCTCTCCACCCTGAAGACAGTCCCCAAATCAGATGAAGGGCCTGAACATATTAAACAATAGTTTACCAAGCAGGGCCTTCAATTCTGAGAAGCCCCCACTCATTTCCCTTTCACCAACCTTCTGCCCTAAATACTAAAGGGTAGAGAAGGCTATAGGAGAAAGGGGTATCAACTAGTTCAGAGTCCACATCAATATTCAATTCGAACCCTCCTTGATATACACATTAATGTGAGTACAAGGGAAGAAGTAAACAATTCCTGTTACTCCCAGACAACCAAACCAGATATCATTCACTCACACAATGTTATTTTCTTAATGTAATTCTCTTCACGCTATGTTCATAAATGCCTGTATTGCTTAAAACTGAATACTGAATTTTCAAGTTTGTAAACAAAGTTCATTCTACAATAAAAAAATGTTTATTGAGAAAAAATAAAATAAAACCACATCTGCATTATCAAACATGGCCACTAGAGGGCGATCCCCAGTTAGTAGGTGGTGAGGCAGCCAATCACTGGCCTGCAGGATAATCAGCCTATATGCACGTCAATGAGAAGCTATCTCAAATTCAAATTAATATGTGAAATTGAAATAGGCAAATTTTACAAAACCACCTTGTTATAAATAGTAAGTAAACGCTGAATGCAATTTTGCACTGTTAAAACACACGGTATTTGTGAATATTCAAGGTCACATTAATCCCAAAATGCATCGCTCAGTGACTGAACATGGAAATAAACCTTTTACGCCCTAAAGTGGAGCTGAACTCTTGCACAGGACGGAAGGAAAACCGAGAAATGCACCCTGTATGTATTTAGAGACTTTAGCCTGCCTAATTCCTGCACATCTGTGACTAAGTACAAGTTGTAGTTTGATCGCTCAGCTGTCAACTTAGGAATTGCCTCTGCAAAGAGTCAATTGGTAAACACAGGATGTTAACCCTATGTCTGTTTCCATTTTATTTAAGTATTTATATAGCGCCGACATGTTCCGCAGCGCTGTGCATAGTATATTGTCTTGTCACTAACTGTCCCCCAGAAGGGCTCACAATCTAGTCCTCACCATAGTCATATGTGTATGTATGTATCGTGCAGTACGTATCATAGTCTAGTCCAATTTAGGGGGACTCCAATCAACCTATCTGTATGTTTTTGGGATGTGGGAGGAAACCAGAGTTCCCAGAGGAAACCCACACAGACACGGGGAGAACATACAAACTCCTTGCAGATGTTGACCTGGCTGGGCTTCGAACCGGGGACCCAGCGCTAACTACTATGCAACCATGTTGCCATTAAAAAAAATGTATTTGTTATATCTGATACAAATCCTGCAATAAACCTGCAGTGTGTCTACTTTCTACTTTCATGGAAGCAGAGAGAGTAAACATCTTTCATTTACAAATTAGCTGCTCTGCCGAAGACTAATGGATCCCTGAGCTGACAGATGAGAGATCAAATTACACTTGTGACTAGTCACAGATGAGGGGGGATTAGACAGGCTAAACTCTGTAAATACATACAGGGTGCATTTCTCTATGCTTTCCTTCTGTCCTGTGCAAGAGTTCAGCTCCACTTTAAATGAGTTCTCTGTAATAAAAATAGTAAGAAAACAGACTTGATCTCTCGGGCAACAGTGTAGAGCCGACATTGTACAGATGTGTCATCAGCCTATTGGCTAGCAGCACGTTCTATTGCAATGCAGGAGGGTGGGTGGGGGATGTGGCTAAATCAATGCCCTCAGCCAGCACTCGTCTGAGTTAATCTGCCAGGCATTTGTTATCGCCCACATTTCATCTAGCATGTGTACCCTGCTATACTACGGTAAGTGAAAGGAAAATCCTTGCCAACCTGTTCACAAAAAGGTTTACAGTATATTATAGATTACGTTACACATTGTAACTGCAGGGGGCGCTGTGGGGAGAGGAGAGCTGGGCTCAGGGAAAGGAGTAGGGAGACTTACTACAGATTACGTTACACATTGTAACTGCAGGGGGCGCTGTGGGGAGAGGAGAGCCGGGCTCAGGGAAAGGAGTAGGGAGACTTACACATTGTAACTGCAGGGGGCGCTGTGGGGAGAGGAGAGCTGGGCTCAGGGAAAGGAGTAGGGAGACTTACTACAGATTACGTTACACATTGTAACTGCAGGGGGCGCTGTGGGGAGAGGAGAGCCGGGCTCAGGGAAAGGAGTAGGGAGACTTACACATTGTAACTGCAGGGGGCGCTGTGGGGAGAGGAGAGCTGGGCTCAGGGAAAGGAGTAAGGAGACTTACTACAGATTACGTTACACATTGTAACTGCAGGGGGCGCTGTGGGGAGAGGGGAGCTGGACTCAGGGAAAGGAGTAGGGACGTTACACATTGTAACTGCAGGGAGCGCTGTGGGGAGAGGAGAGCTGGGCTCAGGGAAAGGAGACTTACTATAGATTACGTTACACATTGTAACTGCAGGGGGTGCTGTGGGGAGAGGAGAGCTGGGCTCAGGGGAAGGAGTAGTGAGACTTACTATAGATTGCATTACACATTGTAACTGCAGGGGGCGCTGTAGGGAGAGGAGAGCTGGGCTCAGGGAAAGGAGTAGGGAGACTTACTCTAGATTACGTTACACATTGTAACTGCAGGGGGCGCTGTGGGGAGAGGAGAGCTGGGCTCAGGGAAAGGTGTAGGGAGACTTACACATTGTAACTGCAGGGGGCACTGTGGGGAGAGGAGAGCTGAGCTCAGGGAAAGGAGTAGAGAGACTTACTACAGATGCCGTTACACATTGTAACTGCAGGGGGTGCTGTAGGGAGAGGAGAGCCGGGCTCAGGGGAAGGAGTAGTGAGACTTACTATAGATTACGTTACACATTGTAACTGCAGGGGGCGCTGTAGGGAGAGGAGAGCTGGGCTCAGGGAAAGGAGTAGGGAGACTTACTATAGATTACGTTACACATTGTAACTGCAGGGGGCGCTGTGGGGAGAGGAGAGCTGGGCTCAGGGAAAGGTGTAGGGAGACTTACTACAGATGACGTTACACATTGTAACTGCAGGGGGTGCTGTGGGGAGAGGAGAGCTGGGCTCAGGGAAAGGAGTAGTGAGACTTACTACAGATGCCGTTACACATTGTAACTGCAGGGGGCGCTGTGGGGAGAGGAGAGCTGGGCTCAGGGAAAGAAGTAGGGAGACTTACACATTGTAACTGCAGGGGGCGCTGTGGGGAGAGGAGAGCTGGGCTCAGGGAAAGGAGACTTACTATAGATTACGTTACGTTACACATTGTAACTGCAGGGGGCGCTGTAGGGAGAGGAGAGCTGGGCTCAGGGAAAGGAATAGGGAGACTTACTATAGATTACGTTACACATTGTAACTGTAGGGGGTGCTGTAGGGAGAGGAGAGCCGGGCTCAGGGAAAGGAGTAGGGAGACTTACTATAGATTACGTTACACATTGTAACTGCAGGGGGCGCTGTAGGGAGAGGAGAGCTGGGCTCAGGGAAAGGAGTAAGGAGACGTACACATTGTAACTGCAGGGGGCGCTGTGGGGAGAGGAGAGCCGGGCTCAGGGAAAGGAGTAGGGAGACTTACACATTGTAACTGCAGGGGGCGCTGTAGGGAGAGGAGAGCTGGGCTCAGGGAAAGGAGTAAGGAGACGTACACATTGTAACTGCAGGGGGCGCTGTGGGGAGAGGAGAGCTGGGCTCAGGGGAAGGAGTAGGGAGACTTACTGTTAATGCCAGCATCACTTCTCTGTAATTCTTGTTCCCATTCAGTCTCTTCTTTAAGGCTCGGATTGCGTCTTTTGGCCTAGAAATAAAATAAGACAAATGTAATGTTTAACAGCGGACAGCCACCTTCTGAGCGAGAGCTGTGGGTCACAGAGGAGAAGGGAAAACATCATGGACTCTCTTTAGAGGGTGGGCTTTTCCTGCTGCTCTGTGTCAGACGTCCTGTTAGCAGCAGGGACAGCCATACTACCCCAGAAAGAAAAGAAAACATATATACAGTACAGACCAAAAGTTTAGACACACCTTCTTATTCAAAGAGTTTTCTTTATGTTCAGGACTATGAACATTGTAGATTCACAGTGAAGGCATCCAAACTATGAAATAAAACATGTGGAAGTATAGTACATAACCAACAAGTGTGACACAACCGAAAATATGTCATATTCTAGGTTCTTCAAAGTAGCCACCTTTTGCTTTGCTTACTGCTTTGCACACTCTCGGCATTCTCTTGATGAGCTTCAAGAGGTAGTCACCTGAAATGGTCTTCCAACAGTCTTGAAGGAGTTCCCAGAGATGCTTAGCACTTGTTGGCCCTTTTGCCTTCACTCTGCGGTCCAGCTCACCCCAAACCATCTCGATTGGGTTCAGGTCTGGTGACTGTGGAGGCCAGGTCATCTGGCGCAGCACCCCATCACTCTCCCTCCTGGTCAAATAGCCCTTACACAGCCTGGAGGTGTGTTTGAGGTCATTGTCCTGTTGAAAAATAAATGATGGTCCAACGCAAACCGGATGGAATAGCATGCCGCTGCAAGATGCTGTGGTAGCCATGCTGGTTCAGTATGCCTTCAATTTTGAATAAATCCCCAACAGTGTCACCAGCAAAGCTCCCCCACACCATCACACCTCCTCCTCCATGCTTCACGGTGGGATCCAGGCATGTAGAGACCATCCGTTCACCTTTTCTGTGTCGCAAAAAGACACAGTGGTTGAAACCAAAAATCTCAAATTTGGACTCATCAGACCAAAGCACAGATTTCCACTGGTCTAATGTCCATTCCTTGTGTTCTTTAGCCCAAACACGTTTCTTCTGCTTGTTGCCTGTCCTTAGCAGTGGTTTCCTAGCAGATATTCTACCATGAAGGCCTGATTCACACAGTCTCCTCTTAACAGTTGTTCTAGAGATGTGTCTGCTGCTAGAACTCTGTGTGGCATTGACCTGGTCTGTAATCTGAGCTGCTGTTAACTTGCGATTTCTGAGGCTGGTGACTCGGATGAACTTATCCTCTGCAGCAGAGGTGACTCTTGGTCTTCCTTTCCTGGGGCGGTCCGCATGTGAGCCAGTTCCTTTGTAGCGTTTGATGGTTTTTGAGACTGCACTTGGGGACACTTTCAAAGTTTTCCCAATTTTTCGGACTGACTGACCTTCATTTCTTAAAGTAATGATGGTCACACTTTTTTTTATTACTTAGCTGCTTTTTTCTTGCCATAATACAAATTCAGTAGGACTATCAGCTGTGTATCCACCTGACTTCTCCACAACGCATCTGATGGTCCCAACCCCATTTATAAGGCAAGAAATCCCACTTATTAAACCTGACAGGGCATACCTGTGAAGTGAAAACCATTTCAGGTGACTACCTCTTGAAGCTCATCAAGAGAATGCCAAAAGTGTGCAAAGCAGTAATCAAAGCAAAAGGTGGCTACTTTGAAGAACCTAGAATATGACATATTTTCAGTTCAATACCAGTTGCCTGCCTGTCCTGCTGATCCTCTGCCTCTAATACTTTCAGCCATAGCCCCTGAACAAGCATGCAGCAGATCAGGGGTTTCTGACATTGTTGTCAGATCTGCGCGTCCTAGATCTCGCTCCTGTTGCCGGGCACTTTCTGCGCATGTGCATGACGTCATGAGTGACGCCACACTCATGCGCAGAGAGTGCCCAGTAACAGGAGCGTGATATAGGACGCGCTCCGCCGGGCCAGCGCAGGCGTACTACTCCGCATCATAGCGACCCGGAAGTAGTACAGGGCACAGAGAGATTCGCCCGGCGAACGGTTCGGGCCATCTCTAATGGTGACATCTTCACTGCTGGCGCTGCATCACTGCACAATGTTTGGTGTGTTCCAAAGTGAGCCGAAATAACAATCTCTTAGGCCTGGTGCACACAGCGGTTTTTGAAGCGATCCGCAAACTGCTTCCGCCTTGGAAAGCGCTTAGCTAATGTATTTCAATGGGATGGTGCAAACCGCAAATGTGGGTCCTGCAGCATTTTTGCTGTTTGCAGAAGCGTTTCTGCCTCAATGTATAGTAAAAGCTCAAACCGCTCTGAAAAACGCTAGATCAGAGTGGTTTCCAGGTGTTTGTTACAGAAGCTGTTCAGTAACAGCTTTACTGTAACAATATATGAAATCTGCTACACAAAAACGCTCCCAAAAACGCTCGGCATGATTAGAAAACCTCTCTGCACATGCCTAGAATCGCTCTGAAATCTGCTCCAAAAACCGCTAGCGTTTTGAGGATCTGCTAGCGGTTTTGGTGTGCACTGGTCCTTAGAGTGCTCTGGGGCAGAACAATGGATAACTAAATAGCCTAGACTAAACATAACTGGGAGTTTCAGTACAAATGTTTCTCTACATCTACATAGGTACTCCATTGCAGAATAAATCAATGTAGCAGCCAGGTAGTCAGATAGACCTAAACTTGTTCTAGGGACCAAGAAACGGCCACAAACCAAATAAAAATACCTCATAGAGCAAGAGTATAGGGCATAGGCTAAAATAGGGTTAAAAATAATCCCATGGCTGATACAACTCCAATAGCTCTGCATGAAGTGGCCTGTAATACAGTCACACAATCAAACATGAATAAATCTGACTAATAGCAGACTAATAGCTCAGCTATTTCTGCAAACAATACATATCGCGTAACACATGCAGACACACAAGGAGGAATGAAGTCCACATCAGTCCATAAAGTCCAGCCGGTCTCTGCACGAGTAATACATACATGGTGAGAGCAGCAAATAGTCGCTCCAATATGTATAGAGACCAGAAGGAACAAATATAAGGAAACAAATATCGGTAGTAAAATGTTACCGAAGTAGCTCCTTACATTATCCCAAGGGGGCGTGTACAAATGTATACTAAAGGCAGGAAGTGATGGTGGAGTGGGCGTGACCACAAGACAATTGACACATCTAGAAAGGTGCTGCCAGCAACCAAAATGGAAGCCATAGAGGGGGTCATGTGACAGGATCACATGACCCGCATCACATGGGAAATCCACTCCATGAGAATTGATGACCATGATGTTACTTAGGGGACTGTGGCGTGGTCATATGACCCAAAGCTGTGAACAGGACATTATTGGCTTAAGTCAAGTTTCTCTGTTATTCCTCAATTGCAAGAGACGACGAGGACTTTATGTGGTGGTATTATTATTATTTAGTATTTATATAGCTCCGACATCTTACGCAGCGCTGTACAGTATATATATATATATATATATATATATATATATATATATATTGTCTTGTCACTAACTGTCCCTCAAAGGAGCTCACAATCTAATCCCTACTATTATCATATGTCTATGTATGTATATTATGTAGTGTAAGTACTGTAATCTAGGGCCAATTTAGGAGTGAGTCAATTAAATTATCTGTATGTTTTTGGGATGTGGGAGGAAACCAGAGTACCCGGAGGAAACCCACGCAGACACGGGGAGAACATACAAACTCCTTGCAGATGGTGCCCTGGCTGGGATTTGAACCAGGGACCCAGCGCTGCAAGGCGAGAGCGCTAACCACTACGCCACTTTTATGCATCAGTAGTAGTACTTGTTTATTGACGCGTTCACGCTGTTAGGTTTTTTTAGGGCCTCCCGCGCGTTAGTGATTATTAGGAAAGCGCTTTTCTAAGCACTCTTGCAGAGCGATTTTTTTTTTCACTTCCTGACATCAGTCAGAAAATTAACTCTTTGACCCCGAAAAGAATAAATCCAATATATTTATTCTCAAAAGCGCTCGGGAAATCGCTATAAAAAGCGCTTTAATCGCTTTCCGACTTCCCTATACCTTCCATTATAGGCAAATTGCCCCTACAATGGTGCAGGCAGCACTTTGGTGAGCGGATCGGAATCGAACCGCTCATATGTGAATCATTGCAGGAGCGCTTTTAAGGCGATTTTGAAAATCACCAGCGCTTAAAAAACAGAAAGCAAAAGCGCCCTAGTTATGGACAAGCCCTTAGTGCTGATAGGTGAGCGAGAATCCTTCTACCAGTATACGGAAGTGGCTTTTGTAAACTGCTGCCTTTGCCTATATAACATTGCCTTCTGCTATAATTAGCGTTTCCCCTTCCAACAGTTCGCCTACGATCCAACGATGTTTGTGTAATTAGTGGCCCCAGGTGAGTGTCTCATTTGTGTGATACTAGTCATGTGACTCAGTCACATGACCATGCCACAGCCTGCCTACGTAACATCATGGTCCTGCATTTCTCATAGAGCGGTCCGCCCATGTGATGCCGGTCATGTGATCTTGTCACCTGACCCCTGTACCGTTTCCATTTCAGTTACTGGCAGCACCTTTCAGGTGTGCGGGTTGTCTTTTAGTCACGCCCCCTCTGCCCATCACTTCCTGCCTTCCAGTATACACTTGACGTCGGGAGATTTGGGCGCAGGGTAAAGCTGAAAAACGGCTCGCCCTGCTCCTGCAAAAAGTCCCGGCAGTGTTAATTACTATTCCCCCTCTAGGCTGCCATTGCCACTGGGGTAAGATGTCATTGGGCTTTCAGCAATTTTACGCAGCTGAATTACGCAGTTTTTATCGTAATCTGGGCTCCGCCTTTGGACGGCATCTAAATTACTGACTGAGCGCCGCTATAGTCATAATTGATATTACGGTCTATGGCGGGGCCAACTACGCCCAAATTTCCAGCGCCGGTTTTGCCCGACTCGATTGTACACACCTCCTTTGGATATTGTATGAGGTGCTTCAGTAAGATGGGAAAGTTTTTTGTTCTATAATCTTATGGGCAGTTTTTCTACTCGTTTCAGTAAGTTTTGTTTCTTACGTCCTTTATACATATTTATATTTGCTGTTCTTATTACATGACTTGTGCAGAGACTGCTTGGAGTATTTGGACTGCTGTATTACGTATACAAGGGTTATGAAATATGTATTGTTTGCAGAAATAGCTTCGCCATTAGTCTGCTATTAGTCAGATTTATTCGCGTGTGATTGTATTACAGGCCACGTCATGCAGAGCAAATGGAGTTGTGCCAGACACAGTTTTATTTTTAACACCATTTTAGCCTGTGCCCTCTACACTTGGTCTAGGACAAACATGTCAAACGCCGGCCCTTTGGACCATAAGTGGTTTCCTCACTTGGCATTATGTTTGGCCCGCTCTAGACCCCCAGGGAATATTGGAGGTGAAGCCAATAGATATCCAGGGAAGCCATATGGGGGAGGTAGGGGGAAAGCACTAGATACCGGGAAACTGTATAGGGGAGGGAGAATGCCACTAGATACCACAGAACTGTATAGGGGAGGGAGGGGGTCACTAGACACCAGGGAACTGTATAGGGGAGCCAATAAAAAATAAAAGGCAGAGAAAGAGAAAGAAAAATGGAGGGCAAATAAAGTGGAAAAGAGAAAATGAAAGGCAGAGAAAGTGGAAAAGAGATATGAAGCTGCAGAGAAAGTGGGAGAGAGAAAATGAAAGGCAGAGAAAGGGAAAGAGAAAGGAGAGAAAATAAGGCATGCTCTATTCACAGCACTAGCCCCGCTTTCTGATTTGTTTAGTTTAATGACAGGTTGGTTTCCAACCCTAGTCCACGCCTTCATCACATCACGGCTGGACTACTGCAATGCCCTTTATGCTGGCCTCCCCAAAAAGGACCTGCGTCGCCTGCAATTAGTGCAGAATGCTGCTGCCAGATTGCTAACAAACCAGCCTCGCCACTGTCACATTACACCGATCCTTCGCTCACTGCACTGGCTACTAGTAGAATGGAGAATACTCTTCAAGATTGGACTGCTGACATTCAAATCCCTGCACAATCTGGGCACTGGATACATGAAGGACTTGCTGAAGCTGCACCACACCTCTCACAACCTCAGATCAGCAAGTTCTGTAAACTTGGTCACTCCCAGAGTGCACCTCAAAAAATCTGGAGACAGAGCCTTCTGTCATGCTGCCCCTACTCTTTGGAACTCCCTGCCACACCCAGTAAAGACAGCACCATCTCTGGAGCTATTCAAATCCAGACTGAAAAGCCACCTGTTTAGCCTGGCATTTCCAGACTTATAAAATTCTTCCTCTGTACCACGATGGTCTGAGCCATGCTTATGCGCTTTGAGTCCCACGGGAGAAAAGCGCTTTACAAATGTTGTTTGTTGTTGTTGTTGTTGTTGTTGTTTTAAACCTGTGTCCCGGATACAGAATGATCATACAGATGAGCTACACGCCTCTAATAAAGATCAGATGCCAGTAGAGATATCTCGTCTGATCATTTGTACATTACAGATTACTGTATATGCAGTCACTGAGTACGGCCGTCTGATCTCAAACGAGTGTCACACAAATCACACAGCTCCTGCTGGACGGTTTCTGGCCACAGCTGTGATGAAAGGGTGGACAATAAACTGACCGTACCGTCTCACACCGTATTCCGGCCGCATTGCTGCAGGTGGGAGTCAGGAAGTGCTGCAGCCAGACGACCGGCATGCAATGGCAGCTTGCAAATTACATTTTGAGTGACGACAAGGTTCTACCTATAGAGCCAACGTCTACAGAGGGACTCCGGCTTCTGACTGTCCTCCAGTCTCTCACTGCAGAGCTGCAGCCTGCCAAGCATCCACAATGTACTGCAAGTCTGATGAGACGCCCTCTATCCTGCCCAATCCACGGATGTGGTTATTAATCTATATATAGCCAGATATATGGCATCACCTGGGAGTGGCCTCTGACTGTGCCCTGCAGGATAGGTCAGACACACAGCACAGCCAGAGGAGATATCAATATGAGTTCAGCTGCGACGCCAGACATCAGGTCAACTCAGCAAACTGCCCCCTCCGTCTACAATTACCTCTATGCAATGCTCTGGATCATACACAAGGCAACAAAGGCAGGTGACTGGGGCCTAGTGGGTGGAAAGGGGCCCACCTGCCACCTTTCTGACCACTTTGCACCTCAGATTATCAAAAGGACCAGAAAGGGGGGGGGGGGGGGGGACGACACAAAGCTACAACCTTGCCTAGGGCCAAATGTCATTTTACTCCATATCTGCTGTGGATGCTGCATGCCACTGAAAGCATACACCGCTCAGAAAACCTCAGTATAATCTGATATGACCCAGGTGATGGAGGAAAGCCTAATTACTTAATAGACAACTGTTCACTGCATAAGCCATTCCCTCAGGACAGTGATCTGCAAACTTGGCCCTCCAGCTGTTAAGGAACTACAAGTCCCACAATGCATTTGCATTTATGAATCATGACTGTGGCTGTCAGACTCCCGCAATGCATTGTGGGACTTGTAGATAGTTAACAGCTGGAGAACCAAGTTTGTAGATCAATGCCTCAGGACAAGCATAGAGAGTCCTGGCACTCCTGGCCTGCTCACTTGTTCCTGAGACTCACGTAGGACATGAATCATGACTGTGGCTGTCAGACTCCCGCAATGCAAGAGGAACTCCAGTGAAAATAATGTAATAAAAAAGTGCTTCATTTTTACAATAATTATGTATAAATGATTTAGTCAGTGTTTGCCCATTGTAAAATCTTTCCTCTCCCTGATTTACATTCTGACATTTACCACATGGTGACATTTTTACTGCTGGCAGGTTATGTAGCTGCTGCTTGCTTTTTTGGCAGTTGGAAACAGCTGCAAACAGCTATTTCCCACAATGCAGCAAGGTTCCCAGACAGGAAACTGTCAGGAGTACCACGGTCCTCAGAGTTTCTTGTGGGAGGGGTTTCACCACAATATCAGTCATGCAGCGCCCCCTGATGGTCTGTTTGTAAAAAGGAATAGATTTCTTATGTAAAAGGGGGTATCAGCTACTGATTGGGAGAAAGTTCAATTCTTGGTCAGAGTTTCTCTTTAAAGAGGAGCTGTCAGCCATACTATCTCAGAAAAAAAAAACCACATATATAAGTAGATAAATACTTGCTCTACTTACATAACATGTATTGCACTGTCCATGTTTTGATTTTAGTAATTTTTCTAAAGTAAAAAAAGAGAAAATCCTTCTTAGCATTTCCCATTTTAAGTGTGGCTATTTTGAAGCCAATCCTGATGTCATTTCCTCCCTTACTCTCCTCTGCCTGATTGTGTATGCATTGCCTGCCCTTCACTATAGAAAGTGCATTGTCTCAGCATAAGAAATACTGGCCAATCAGAGAGGAACAGAGGTGTGGGAGGAGAAAGAGGAGGGAAAGAGGCTTCAGCCAATCAGGCTGCATTAGTTATGTCTGAGGGGAAGTAGAGAAGAAAAAAAGGAAAACCCAGCATGCCCTGCAACTTCCTTTGTGCGGCAGATGTACCAAATAAGAGTCAGGTGAACTGGGGAATGATCATTTATCAACAAGAAAAGTAATAGTGATGTGTAACTTTTGGATTGCCTGGTCTGCATCCTTATTACTTCTTTACCAGATAAAAAAGCATTGATTTTGGATTTTATGCCCGACAGGAGCTTTACAGAAAGATAGCCGGAGAGGAAACAAATACATAAATGAAGGCATTGCAAAGTGAGATGCTAAGAAGTACAATGTACTCTCTGTGTAACTAATTCATGTTGTGTGATCCTCTGCGAGCCTGCAGGTCATCAGCTTTACTGCCCACTAACAATGTGACAGGAGAAAGAAAAGAAACTAGTGATATACCGGTATCTCTATGTAGCTATACTGTATTTTTCACACCATAAGATGCAATTTTTCCCCCCAAAAAACAAGGGGGGAAAGTTGGGGTGACTTATGGTGTGAATGTGGCCGTGTTCCCATGCTGCACTCCTTCCTTCCGAGATGCATCTGCATGATAAGTATTTGCAAATATCCTTAGAAAAAACGACCTTTCCAATTTAGGAAGCCGCTTCTACAAAATAGTTGGTTCCGCTGGTAATTGTTCTCATGTTAGAGGGGGGGGGAGGAGAGGTGTCGGGGGAGGTGCGTTGTCAGTTCACTCACCCCTCTTCCGTCTCGTTGATGATGTCACAGATCTCCATGTTTAGCGTCCAGTCCTCGCTCTGTAGGGAGCCATCTGTGGCTTTTTCTGAGGAAGAAGGAAAAGAGGGGTTAAAAGGGAAAGCTTTGTACCTACAATCAGATATTGTTTTTGTCTTTGCATACACACATCCAATTTTCATTGGCTGACGATTGGCCAATTTTACCACTTCCGTATGAGAGCTTACTTACGCAATCCGTTCATAGTATTCAAAATAGGTTGGCCCTCAGACTACATGGAAGAGGTAAAACTGGCCAATCAAACTTGGCTGTGTGAATGCACCCTAAAGCCCGGTACACACATGCAATTATGATTTGCCAATCACTGACCAATTTTACAAGGCTAGGCTTCAGAGGGCACATGTATTGGGGCTCCATGCTGGCTGGCATACGTTACCATTTTGGGGGTTAGCATTAACCTAGGTTTATGGGTAAGAAGTTATTACTGGATGAGGAGGAGGCTATTGCAGAAAACGATTGCATTCATTTTAGGCAATTGTGAAAAATGCTGTTAGGCGACGATGCGTCAAAAATAAAAGGAATAGTTATTAATCATCACTTAAAACTACCAAGTTCATAAACAAAGGCCATATTACTGCTGCTTCGTTCATCAACCCCATGATGAGATAAACATCAGTACTAATCCTACTAAGAACTTGTCAGAGGGCCCCTTTTATTTTTAAAGGGGAACTGAAGTTAGAGGTATACGGAGGCTGTCATATTTATTTCCTTGTAATCAATACCAGTTGCCTGGCTGCCCTGCTGGTCTATTTCTCTGCAGTAGTATCTGAATAACACCTGGAACAAGCATGCAGCTAGTCTTGTCAGATCTGGCTTTAAAGTCTGAAACACCTGATCTGCTGCATGCTTGTTCAGGGGCTATGGCTAATAGTATTAGAGGCAGAGGATCAGCAGGGCTGCCAGGCAACTGGTGTTGCTTAAAAGGAAATACATATGGCAGCCTCCATACCACTCCCTCTTCAGTTCCCCTTTAAGGGTTAAAGTAGACCTGAACTCTTGCACAAAACAGAAGGAACACAGAGAAATGCACCCTGTATGTATTTAGAGAGTTTAGCCTGACTAATTCCTCCCTCATCTCTGACTAATCACAAGTTGTAATTTGATCTCTTAGCTGTCAGCTCAGGAATCTCCTGTCACAGCAGAGCAGCTAATGTCTAAACACAGGATGTAAACAATAGGTCGGCTTCCATGAAAGCAGGAAGTAGCCACACTGCAGATTTATTGCAGGATTTGTATCTTTGTTATCTTTTAGAGTAAAAAGGAAGATCTGAGTTCAGGTCCATTTCAAAAAGTAAAAAAAAAGCAAAAACCATTCTATAGTGTACATCAGCTGGTTCTCTCTCAAGGCGCAGGAGAAGTACACACCTCCCAACTTTTTGAGATGAGAAAGAGGGACACTTAAGCCACACCCCTGCCACACCCCTGATCACTCCCCGTCACACCCATAATCATGCATACCATAAAGATTTCATAAGAAAAATATGTTGTTTTATAATTCAAACCACACTGGTCCTTTCTATCCTGGGTCATTTTCCTTCATATTAACATAACATTAAAATTAGAAATATATTAATTTAAAGGATGGGAATAAAGTTTAGAGTCAAACATTTTTTAGTAGAGAAATATATATATTTACATAGAAAGAGGGACAAAGTCCTGAAAGAGGGACAAATGGGGAGGAAAGATGGATAGAGGGACAGGGCTCCCAAAGAGGGACAGTTGGTAGCTATGGAGATATAAAGTGTTGCCAATCTTCCAGTCGTACAGCAGTGTTCCTGTATTCAGCGAGGGTACCCCAGCTCAGCAGAACGACGCATCACAAATCACGCGGAATGAGAACAACGCCTGACGTCCGTGTTACAGCGAACCAGAGTCAGCACACAAGGCCGAGACAAATGACCATCCAAATATCCAGTCATCAGAATCGCAGTCACAGCTTCTGCTAGGAGGCCAAGAGGCTCCTCCCACCAAGCATGCCTGTCAATCACAAATATGCACGATTTCCGTTCTGTCGTTCAAGACTGGATATATCTCTGCAGTGAGGTCTGCGGCTGATGTCCTCAAACGCCCGGTCCTGCCATAAGGCTGAGAGTGAAGGGTCTCAGGGGGAGCCAAGTCCTCAATTCACCTCAAAGCTTGTAATAGGAGACCATCTATAGCAAATGCTGAAACGTACAACCGGCAGATCGATCAGAGGCAATCTTCCCTTCTCCATGTTTCCTGGTCTGCTGTAAAGAACTGAAGTGAGAGGTATAATGAGGCCCTGCAGCTGAGCAGCCGGCCTCCTCCTCTGCGGACCAGCATGCTCCATGCCCTCCAGACTAGGCCGCAAGCCGGGTGCTAAACTTGGTTTGCGGCCAGCAGGCGGCTCAAGGGTGGCCTTCGACCAGGCCAGACAGGCAGGTCACTAACTGGGCTGTGCGTTTTTGTTACAAGCGCTTTTCTAAGCGCTTTTCCAGAGCAGTTTTTTAAATCACTCCCTGACGCAAGTCAAGAAGTGAACTCTTTGACCCGGAAACTAATACCATTTATTTATTCTAAAACCACGAACGCAATCGCCGCACAAAGCGATTTTGTGAGTGCTTTGCATTTTCCTATACCTTCCATTGAGGCGGAATCGCCTCAGAAATGGTACAGGCAGCGCTTTGCTGTGCAGATCGTAAACGAACTGCTCAGATGTGATCTCTCTCATAGAGATTCAGTGCACTTTTTTTTTTTTAGGGTGATTTTGAAAAATCGCCTGCGCTTGAAAAAGGAGCCCTTACTGATGGATCTGATTGTTTACAAGGTACACAGAGTTTGCCTCATCAGTACTTTATAGAAAACACATCAGAGGAAGTCTCCATGGCAGCGATGTGAGAGGCCCATAAGATGGTCATGAGAGGGAGACTAATACTGCACAAATCTACAGCTAATGAATGACTGAGATAATAAGTGCAATACAGCAGACAGATCACATAACAAGAATCCCTGTCATCTCCACATGAAGCACAGCGAGAGGCCCTCAGACAAAACCTACACAACTTACTAGAGCTAAAAGGCAAAGGGGTACACAGCCCAGAATATGGTGACTTACAGAGTACCCAGCAAGCTCATGGTGAACCAGAACTCCCAGGACTGTTTAAAGAGAAACTCCGACCAAGAATTGAACTTTATCCCAATCAGTAGCTGATACCCCCTTTTACATGAGAAATCTATTCCTTTTCACAAACAGACCATCAGGGGGCGCTGTATGACTGATATTGTGGTGAAACCCCTCCCACAAGAAACTGAGTACCGAGGTACGCCTGGCAGTTTCCGGTCTGTGAACCTTGTTGCATTGTGGGAAATACCTGTTTCCAACTGCCAAAAAAGCATGCAGCAGCTACATCACCTGCCAGCAGTAAACATGTCACCATGTGATAAATGTCAGAATGTAAATCAGGGAGAGGAAAGATTTTTCAATGTACAAACACTGACTAAATCATTTATACATAATTATTGTAAAAATGAAGCACTTTTTTTTTATTACATTATTTTCACTGGAGTTCCTCTTTAAGGGGCTGAAAGAGACCCAAGGGGCTCCTTACTAAAATGTTATGCTAAACAGTAGTATGCCTTCTTAACCACTTTAGGTCCGTAGGCTTACACCTCCCTAGTGACCAGGCTATTTTTTACAATTCAGACCACTGCCGCTTTAAGTGCTTGCTGCAGGGCCGTACAACTCAACAGACAAGTGATCTCCCCCTTCCTTTTCTGCCCACCAACAGAGGTTTCTGTTGGTGGGCTCTGACCACAGCTGGAATGTTTGTTTGTTTATTTAAAAAAAATTGCCCTTTAAAAAAAAAAAAAAAAAATGTCCCCCTCCCCCCCCCCCCCCCCCGCCAATCACAGCAATCGACTCTCATAGACATCAGCCTATGACAGACGATCGCTTCTGAGCCTCCCAGGGGGAGAGTTGAGTGTCCCCAGTACAGCGCTGCCGTAGATCTCAGCGCTGTACATTGTAAATAGACGGCACTTTCGCCGTCTAACAGTCTCTTAGCGGCGATCGCGCCTGGGAGAATGATGACGGAGCATCGCTCTGTCATTCAGGAGGAGATGCGCGCGATCTCCAGCAAAACACGCCCCAGGACTGCATGCCCATTGGCGTTAGGCGGTCCTAGGGCTGCCACCACGTTCACACCAATTGCCGTGACTCGGTCTTTAAGTAGTTAAAAAAGAAGGTACTGGTATTAGCGATTATTCAGGTTGGAGTGAGCTCTGAGGGCGTACATATAATTAAGCCGCCGAGAGATTTGGGCCCAGGGTGAAGCCGAAAAAGTCTCATCCTTCTCCTGCACAAATCCCGGCGGCGGTAATTACTATTCCTCCTCCAGGTCATCATGGACAGTGGAGAAATATGTAATTACGCCTCCGGCTATTGCTGACAGCAAAATTACGCTGTTTTTATAGTAATTTGGGCTCCCTCTTTTGACGACACCCAAATTACTGTGTGAGCGCCGCTTTAGTTGCAATTCCTATTACGGCCTATGGTGGCGCTGGCTGCACTGAAGTCTCCAGCACTGGATTTACTTGCTTCGGCTCTGAGGTGTACCACAATGCATCACAATGAATATGCAAATTATCTCTTTGTTGTGGGACATCCGAGAACTCACTCCAGCATGATGACGTAGTGGTTAGCAATCTCGCCTTGCAGCGCTGGGTCTCCAGTTTGAATCTCAGCCAGGGCTCTATCTGCATGGAGTTTGTATGTCCTTCCCCATGTCTGTGCGGGTTTCCTTCAGGCACTCCAGCCTCCTCCCACATCTCAAAAACATACAAATAATTTAATTGGCTTCTCCCTAAATTGGCCCTAGACTACGATACAGACATCTGACTATGGTAGGGATTAGATTGTGAGCTCCTCTGAGGGACAGTTAAAGGACAACTGTAGTGAGAGGTATATGGAGGCTGCCATATTGATATCCTTTTAAACAATACCAGTTGCCTGGCAGTCCTGCTGGTCTATTTGGCCGCAGTAGTCTATGAATAACGCTAGAAACAAGCATGCAGCTAATCTTGTCAGATATGACAACAATGTCAGAAACACCTGATATTCTGCATGCTTGTTCAAGGGCTATGGTTACATGCATTAGAGGAAGAGGATCAGCAGGATAGCCAGGCAACTGGTATTGTTTAAAAGGAAATAAATATGGCAGCTTCCATATCCCTCTCACTACAGTTGTCCTGTGACATGACTATGTACTCCGTAAAGCGCAGCGAAAGGTCGCAAATAGCTTCAGTTTTAAGAGGGCAAACTTGTGTTTTCCAGAAAATCCTGTAAATACTTTGAACGGGGGGAATAAAAATGGCGGGCTACCGGCTGAGACCCTGAAGAAAGAAATAATATTCCCCAAATCAAAGGCAGTGGAGGGACAACTAGAATATCTGCCTGAACAAATAGCAATACACAGAATAAAGAGAATAAGGAACTGGCATGAGTGACGCGAGTTGTTTTCAGAAGTTCAGTACAGATAAATAAAAACAATGGCTCAGTAGAGTTCCCCTTTTCAGTACAGCTTTCTTGGGAACAAATTCAATGCAAGAGCCGGATACACTCAACATGGCACTGGAAACCCAGCTGGAATCTGAGCCCCATAGGGAAACTTCCAGACAGCCGAGCTCAGACTATCCGGTGTGTGTGTGCCAGGCCTGTGGAGTCGGTACAAAAATCATCCAACTTCTCATTCTCAGTTTATGAAACCTCCAAATCCAGGCGCTCCGCCTCCAAAGCCCTGGTGTGTGCTCCTACCTGGAGTTGCAAGTCTGTTCATATGTTATACAGTGCTTCAATGTATTTCACGTTTCCTTAAAGTGGATCCGAGATAAACTTTTACTCATTGCATAATTGTGTTCCTTTCCTATTGTTTATAGGGCATTCCTCAAGCCAAATACTTTTTTGTTTTTGTTTTAATACTCTAATTCCCTATAAACTAAACAAGCTTCGCCCACAGCTTTTCAGAGTGCCTTGGCGCTGACGCAAGGGCTTATGGGAGCTCAGTCTGGTCAGGAGGAGGGGGAGGTGTTACTAGCCAGAGATTTCAGAGGCAGCGGGGAGGAGGAGGGGGGGGGGGGATTAGGTTTTTTTCACAGACTGAATGCTGAAGATGCAGATAAGCTTGCTGTGTGTAATGTTTACAAACATGGCTGCTGTCGTATCACAGGAAGAAATAATATTTTGTTGAAGCTGTTTGCAGCTAGATTTGCTGTCTAAACTTTAGGTAAGATATACAGACAAGTTACTTGCTATAGTTAGTTTTTCATCTCAGATCCGCTTTAATACATGTCATGTATTAAAGGACACCGGAGGTGAAAATAAACGAATGAAATAAACAACTATATCTATCCTCCTTCTCCTAAAAATGACTTTTTAAGATATTCCACAGTTTTGTTTTATATTTAAATCTATTTTTTAAGTTTTTATTGTTTGATTATTGACCATTTGTATCTCTTTCCTGCTCTCAGAAGCAATGTTCTGCCAGGAAAGTGTTTTATGGTTGTAATTTCTTATCAGTGCGGGTCACACTGTAGTCACTTCATGTCTGATTCAGACAGAAACTGCCACGTACATACCTCATGTTTAACTCTTTCAAGCAGAGAAAAAAAAAAACACAACCTAGTTATTTGTGTGCTAGGCACTGTACATACACATTTCTATCATCATGTCACCTCGGGTATCCTTTAAGGGCAAAAATGAACCTTAAATATCCAGGAAAGCGCACCATACAAATCCTCAGCTAAAATAAAGCATTTTAGCAATGTTTCATTCTGGCAGTGTGGAAAGGGAATCATTTCAATCTATTCTGTAAGGACTGAGCTGTTATATTCATGTTTGAAATCTGCACAGAGGCGGTTATGAATGGACAATTACTCTACTGAGATAAATCTGGTAAATCCCAGTTAGTCTGACACATTTACACAATGGCCTCAATTCACTAAGCTTTAGCAAACACTTTATCAAACGTTTGATAATTTACCTCATGTGTAAAATCTTATTTTGGATTCACTAAGGTGTTATAGATTTATTGAAGGTTTTATCGATAAAACATTTGATAAAAATCTAACACCTTAGTGAATTCAAAACAAGACTTGACACAAGGTAAATTATCAAACGTTTGATAAAGTGTTTGATAAAGCTCCGTGAATTGAGGCCAATAGGTCTACTCTGACATTCTGGGATCCTGGCTGAAAGGTTCCCACTATCCATCCAAGCTGGAAACCCCTCCTACTGGTCTGAGACTATAAGAACATCAGTCATGGGCGGGAATTTGTCTTCTATTTACCACCAGAAGGAAGAGCAGACATTGCTGGAGTCACCAGAAGGTCATTTAAAGAGGAACTCCAGTGAAAAACAATGTAATAAAAAAGTGCTTTATTTTTACAATAATTATATATAAGTGGTTTAGTCGGTGTTTGCCCATTGTAAAATCTTTCCTCTCCCTGATTTACAGTGTGACATTTATCACATGGTGACATTTTTACTGCTGGCGGATGCTGCTTGCTTTTTTGGCAGTTGGAAAAAGATGTAAACAGCTGTCATTTCCCAAAATGCAATGGGGTTCACAAATAGGAAACTGTCAGGAGGAGTGGGGGGTCACCACAATATCAGCCATACATAGTCCCCTTGATGATCGGTTTGAGAAAAGGAAAAGGTTTCTCATGTAAAAGGGGGTATCAGCTACTGATTGGGATGAAGTTCAATTCTTTATCACAGTGCCTCTTTAAAAAGGAACTTCAGTGAAAATAATGTAATAAAAAAAGTGCTTTACTTTTACAATAATTATGTATAAATGATTTAGTCAGTGTTTGCCCATTGTAATATCTTTCCTCTCCCAGATTCACATTCTGACATGTATTACATGGTGACATTCTTACTGCTGACAGGTGATGTCACTGGAAGGAGCTGCTGCTTGCATTTTTTGGCAGTTGGTAACAGCTGTTATTTCCCACAATCCAACAAGGCTCATACTGTGGGAGGAGTTTCACCACAATATCAGCCATACAGCCCCCCTGATGATCCGTTTGAGAAAAGGAATAGATCTCTCATGGAAAAGGGGGTATCAGCGACTGATTGGGATGAAGCTCAATTCTTGGTTACGGTTTCTCTTTGAAGGAGGACTCCATTTTCCTACGTACCTTACAAACACAGTTCCCCCCTAACCCTACTGGAAGGACAACAAGACTAAGAACTTTCGTCATTCATTCATGTATATCTCACTCCTGGCTTTATCTCGTTATTTTTAACATTTCCTTTAATCTTGTAAAGGACACCCGAGGTGAAAATAAACTATATGAAATAAATTGTATCTATCTTCCTTCTCCTAAAAATGACTTTAAGATATTCCACAGTTTTATATTATATTTAAATCTACTTTTTAAGTTTTTACTGTTTTGTTGTTTTTGCTCAATGACACATTCGTTGAAGTATGCCAGAGCTAAAATCTACAAACGATTAACCCTTTTTATCTCTTTCCTGCCCTCAGAAGCCAGTTTCTGCTAGGAAAGTGTTTTATAGTAGGAATTTCTTATCGGTGAGGATCACACTGTAGTCTGACGCAGTCCTGACTCAGACAGGAACTGCCACTTACATACCTGATGTCTAATGCTGGATACACACCATGCGTTTCCGCGTTCGATGCGGCCATCGATACGCATCGATTCGATTATTTCCGACATGTCCGATTCAAGCTTCGATGGATCGTTAGGTCGATTTGCCATACTTTACATGGCATTCGACCTAAAAATCATCGAAATTCGTTCAGAAATAATCGAATCGACGCGTATCGACGGCCGCGTGCGACGCGGAAACGCATGGTGTGTATCCAGCATTATGCTGGGAATACACGGTGTAAGAAACTATACGTTGGTTGCTATTGGCAACAACACTACACCTTTGTTCTGGCACCAGCAACTCCTTAGAATTGCAATTTACAGGAAGTGTGAGAACTCGACTCATCACAGCAACAGCATAGGAGATAGAACTTCTTAGGCGTCCTCAAAGTTTAGGAGTTTATTCAGACAACAGATATATAGTACATGTAGTTACATCTTAGCGAAGCAGATGGTTCTGTAGTAAGCCCTTTGGGTTATAGCTCTTGGCAACATTCCTGGTGAACGATAACCAGTCTTATCTTCTGTCTATCTATACTAAGTAACATCTAGACTACGTATTTACAGCATACAGTTAGGTAAGATGACAAGACATATTTAGATGGCTCGATAGATCATTTCCAACATGTCCGATCTCCCGCCCAATTGCTTCTCCGCTTGATTCCGCATTAAAGACAATGCATAAAGATGACAAAAACGAGCGGAAGAGAATTGACTGCAGAATCGAGTGGGGAATTGATCGAGTGGTAGAATCAAGCGGCAAAATTGAGCCGTGTATGCCCAGCATAACTCTTTCAGGCAGAGAAAGAAAAAAAAAAGGAACACAGCCTAGTTATATGTGTGCTAGGCACTGTACATACACATGTCTATCTCATCATGTCACATGTCACTTCGGGTAGCCTTTAACCTCCTTGCAGGTTATCCCGAGCTCAGCTCAGGGTAACCTGCGCAGGAGGATTTCTCAGGCCCCGCTGGGCCGATTTGCATAATTTTTTTTCCTACACGCAGCTAGCACTTTGCTAGCTGCGTGAAGTACGCGATCGCCGCCGCCAATTCGCCGCTACCCGCCGCACCGCATTCCCTGGGACGTCCCGACGTCCGTGACGTCATCCCGCCCCGTCGCCATGGCGACCGGGGAAGCCCTGCAGGAAATCCCGTTCTCAACGGGATTTCCTGCATACTCTGATCGCCGAAGGCAATCGTAGTGGGTGGCTGGGATGCCGCCGCTCAGCGGCTATCATGTAGCCAGCCCTGGGCTCGCTACATGATTTAAAAAAATAAATAAAAAAGAAGTGCGGCGCTTCCTCCTTGCTGGATTTTTTAGACCGGAAAGGAGGTTAATGCTCTATTTTTACTTTTTAAATTATATAAATCATTTAAAGGGAACCTAAACTGAGAGGGATATGGATGTTTCCTTTTAAACAATACCAGTTGCCTGGCAGTCCTGCTGATCTCTTTAGTTGCAGTAGTGTCTGAATCACACACCTGAAACAAGCATGCAGCAATCCAGCCTGACTTCAGTCAGAGCACCTGATCTGCATGCTTGTTCAAGGGCTGTGGCTAAAAGTATTAGAGGCAGAGGATCGGCAGGAGAGTCCGGCACTGTAGCGTGGATCGGAGGGGTTGGCCCTAGAGCTGCGCAGCCGCGGCCAGCTCCGGCAGTCATATTAGGAGCGGCATAAGAGCCCGACACGGCCTGTGGGGTCGCGATCGGCACGGGGGGCGATTTCAGGAAGGGGACCCAGCGGAATTGCACGGGGGGGGGGGGGGGGGGGTTTTCAGGAAGGGGACCCAGCGGAACTGCACGGGTGGGGGGGGGGGGGGGATTTCAGGAAGGGGACCCGGCGGAACTGCACGGGGGCGCGGACGGCGTCCTCCGTGCATTTAAACATCTTGCAGGTACTTGGCTTTTTTAGCCATTTTGGCCGCGTAAGTCCTTTAAAGGGAACCTAAAGCAAAGGGATATAGAAGCTGCAATATTTATTTCCTTTTAAACAATGCAGATTGCCTGGCAGCCCTGCTGATCCTCTGCCTTCAATACTTTTGGCCATAGCCCCTGAACTAGCATGGAGATCAGGTGCTCGGAGTAAAGTGTGACTGGACTTGCTGCATGCTTGTTTCAGGTGTGTAAGTTACACAAGACCAGCAGGACTGCCAGGCAACTGAAGGCAAATGAAATTAATATGGAAGCCTCCCTTTTAGGCTGGATTCACACTGCAAGCTAGCGGTGTGGTGCGGCAGACGCGCTGCCAAAACAGGTCTTTGGGGAACCCCGCATAACGCGGTATTCCCCATCTGTCATTGAGCCAAACAGGAAGTGACACGTGCTTGCGGTCATTTCCTGCTTTCAGGGTATGCGGAAGTCCATGGAAGAAAAAAAAATACCCATGTCGCCATAGACTAACATGACTTCTGTGCCGATGCAGATCGCTGCCATTGCAGCCACTGCCATGTATCCCAGTTATCACAGTTTACTGAATCAAGCCCAATAGGTGAATGATAGCTGAGCAAGTTGTGCGCCACTCCTACATTTCCCCGAGGTTGGAGCCTCTCTTGCCTCTGCCTCGGCGCGGCCCTGGCAATATGGAGAGGACGGTTATATGTTTTTTCCTCTGCACGACGCGTTCACAATTACTATGCATTTTGCAAAGATACCAAAAAAAAAAAAAAATCGCAATGGATGCAAAACAAACAGGAAAAAAATAATTATATATAAATCACAGAGAAACATGGTTGCAGAGTGCTGGAAACACCGAAATCGCATGTTTCCTGCAGTTTAAAACTGCAATACAGGTTTGATGTTTTTTGTGTGCAATCCGTGCTTTAAATGTAAGTCAATGACAACGCAGAAAAATTGCATTTCTAGCAAAACACTCAAAAAACTTGGCGTGATTTTAAAACCAATTACCATATATACTCACATATAAGTGGAGGTACCAACTTTACCCTCAGAAACAATAAAAATAACTGATTGACTCACGTATAAGCCCCCTCCCCAGTATAGCCCCCTCCACAGAAGCCAAATGTGCCCCCCGTACATGTCAGCCCCCCTCACCATAGCCAGATGTGCCCCAAGGATGATAGAGCTGTGTCTCAAGATGCCACTAGATGGCGTTATAGATAGGAGAGACAACGATTGTCCGACAGGAAGAATTTCCGATCATTGCCCCGCTGACACGTTACTTGCACGCTCCGCTCCACAAGCCAGGGGACACAGGTAGTCCTGAGCAGCGCACTCTGCACACCATGTTGCAGGGAATGGGGGGGCACAGGCACAGCAGGGAGCTGGCTGGCAAGAGCAGGATCACTAGAGCACGATCCTTACACTCCTCTGCCAGTAACAAAACCTGCTCCACCATCCATTCTGCTCCACTGACTCACATATTAGCCGAGGAGGGTAACTTTTCTGCACATTTTTTTGTGCTGAAAAAATTAGGCTTATATGCCAGTATATAAAAGGTACAGTTTCAAAAGAAATAAATAAATAAAAAAAGCACCTCAAGAGTTTGATTTGGAAAAATATTGACGGGCATGAACAGCCATCAACTCTTTCTGCTGACACCAAAGTAAAGCAGGCTAAAAAAAAAAGACGTGAAATCTCCCTGTTTTATGCACAGTGCTGACAACACCAGCTGCTATAAACAGAAGTCCTGTACCTGTAATGACAACCCTTTGTAATAAGCTACACCAAATGCTGAATAAGCTCAGGGCTGCCAGGCTTTGCTATAAAAGTTCTCTTTACAAGTTTGTGCACAAGACTCCCATCCCAGGATTACTATTTCACTGGCTTTCTGGCAGTCCTGTAGCCTGCTAGGATCCATTCTTGCTACATGAGGTCCAGGACACATCTGCGGGATCATGCATGTTCTCCAGGTCTTTAGTAAATAACCAGGAACACATATTTGCTTCAGATGAAGATTGAGCAGTGAGCACTGTACAGACAAGCCAGAGGAGAGTATAGGAAGCAGTAACTGCAGCATTCAGTGACCTGTACAGCAGCCCTCCTTCGCTGTGTCCCCAACATGGGACGTTTCTGTCATCTCATAGTAACCTTGTTATTGCTAATAAGCCAGAGCTCACAGGAGATCCAGACGACATGCCTGCAATAGGATCGCTCACCCACAAGACACGCATGTCTGTCACTACTTATTCAGAGGGTGTGTGCAGCTCGGGAGATGTATACACAACATGCAGGGTGTGCCTGTATCAGGGAGCACACAGGAGAGGTTTATAGGAAAGGGTGAGTATGTAGCAGACAATGGCACAACTCACACAGACAACACATTGCATACAGCGCGCACACACACAGTGCTATTTTACCCTATGACTGATCTCACTGCCGCGTTTCGCGCCGATCGCAGGTGTTTTGCAATTAGCGCTAATCGCAAAAATGCGTTACATGCAGCAGTTTTGCTGCGATTCTGGAGCGATGGCGGAACAGTGCTTAATAAAGCGCTGTCTGCTATTGCTCTGAATAGCGGAGATTTCCAGTGATGTTACAGCGCTAATCGCAGTAAAATCACTTTCGCAAAAAGCTTTTCAGATGTGAACGGGGCCCTATGACTTGGTAAAGGAGAGGTGACTGTGTCACAAATATACAGGGAGCCTATCCAGACTGTTTATGGCAGAGGAGACCGAATACAACACACGCATGGAGTGCATGTAGTGTATATAAAGAGATGGAGATATATATATATATATATATATATATATATATAGATAGATAGATAGATAGATAGATAGATAGATAGATAGATATTTTAAACAGCAGAGCGGAGGTATCGCACATGTAGCAGAGTGTATACAGTGGGGGGCACACATATAGGGGGTGTGTACAACAGGGGGGCGTCACATATAGGGGGGTCCGGGGTGTATACAGTGGGGGGGGATCACATATGTAGGGGTGTACACAGCAGAGGGGAGGAATCACACATGTAGGGGAGTGTATACAGGAGGGGGGGGGGGGGGGGCACAGAGAAGGACTATCTGACCTCTGATGGAAACACACAAATACTTGGAGGAGAGAGCTATCGCCAGGCACCAGTTGTAGAACCAGAAAGACGAGCACACTCTGTTCAAATTATAAACTATGATTGGCTTTATTACAAAAGATCTCCACACACTGTGCAATTAGTGTCACATGAAAACCAGTACAAGCTCGTGGCAATAGATAGGAGATAAGAGCTCCCACAGTCTATCCAATTACCGTACCTACTGCATACTGGTCACACAGGCTAGAGTGTTAGTCCATATATCTGTGCCTTTTACACAGGGCTGTGTAGTCGGAGCAATTTTGGGTGCATGGAGTCGGAGTCAGAGGTTTCATGAACTGAGGAGTCGGAGTTGGAGACAGAGGTTTCATGAACTGAGGAGTCGGAGTTGGAGACAGAGGTTTCATGAACCGAGGAGTCGGAGTTGGAGTCAGGTGATTTTTGTACCGACTCCACAGCCCTGCTTTTACATATTGGCGACAGACAATGGCCTAGAGGCAAACTGCCAAGAAAATCTATTATTGCCGAGAGCTTGAACTGGTTTTCACGTGATACTAATTGCACGGTGTGGGGAGATATTTTGCAATAAAGACAAGAATATGTATTTATAATTTGAACAGATTGTGCCGGTCTTTCTGGTTCTACAATCGGTTGCCCTGCCTGGTGCTCTGGTGGAGTAATCGTTATGCACCTCAGATGACAAGAGGGGAGTGCAGCCAGGAAGTCCTCACTTACTATTACCAGGAACCAAAGCAGACAGCAAGAAGCAGCTACAAGACAAGACAGTAAACAGGGAAAACCCTGCTGAACCTGTGCCGGAACCTCGGCCTATACATAATGAATGTGCAAACCAGGGGTGACTCTCTTGGGAGATTTACAATGAACAGCAACGTGGGCAGCAGTATGGTGGACTATGTTATCACAGACATCAATGCCCTCATAGTCACCACCTGTCAGCCCACAACCACGTACTGTACCTGAAAACCACTGATAAGCCAACCACACAACAGCCTCACCAGATCGCTCTCTACAAGCTGCTACCACCCTTCAGAAGGCCCAAACAGTCTGCCACCGAATACACCAACATGACCAACACTGCCAAAATCCAAGAACTGCTGACAAACTTTTATATCAACCGATACCAACCAACAAGGTGCAAGCCGTGCAGTGAAGGACTTCAGTAGCATCTTAACCTCCCTGGCGGTAAGCCCGAGCTGAGCTCGGGCTATGCCGCGCAGGAGTATTTCTCAGGCCCTGCTGGGCCGATTTGCGTAATCTTTTTTGTTGCATGCAGCTACCGTAGCACTTTGCTAGCTACGTGAACTCACCGATCGCCACTGCTCCCCGCCGATCCGCCACATTAGAGAATGTCCCCCCCATCGAGACCCCTGCGCAGCCTGGCCAATCAGTGCCAGGCACCGCTGAGGGGTGGATCGGGACTCCCTCTGACGTCACGACGTCCATGAAGTCATTGCGCCTGTCGCCATGGCGAAGGGGGAAGCCCTAATGGAAATCCCGTTTAGAACCGGATTTCCTGACGGGCCTGATCGCCGGAGGCGATCGGAGGTGGTGGGGGATGCCGCTGCTCAGCAGCTGTCATGTAGCTGGCGCTAGGCTAGCTACATGATTTTAAAAAAATTAAAAAAAAAAACACTGCTGCGCTGCCTCCCTGGTGGATAATAATGTAATAAAAAAGTGCTTCATTTTTACAATAATTATGTATACATGATTTAATCAGTGTTTGCCCATTGTAAAATCTTTTAAATCCCTGATTTACATTCTGACATTACATGGAGACATTTTTACTGTGGACAGGTGATGTAGCTGCTGCATTCTTTTTTGGCAATTGGAAACAGCTGTAAACAGCTATTTCCCACAATGCAGCGAGGTTCCCAGACAGGAAACTGCCAGGAGTACCACGGTACTCAGAGTTTCTTGTGGGAGGAGTTTCTTGTGGGAGGGGTTTCACCACAATATCAGCCATACAGTGCCCCCTGATGGTCAGTTTGTGAAAAGGAATAGATTTCTCATGTAAAAGGAGGTATCAGCTACTGATTGGGATAAAGTTCAATTCTTGGTCGGAGTTTCTCTTTAAAGACCATGGCAGTACTAGCTGGCCTCAAGCAGACCAACTTCAAGAGACCCACCAATAAACAGTCCCAAAAATGGTTTGACAGTGAATGCAATGCTCTACGTAATTCTCTAAGGGCAACCTCTAACCAAAAGTACACAGACCTCAACCACCAGGACCTAAGGCCTGGAGCCCACTAGCAGTACGTTACTAAGCCATTTCTAAGAGATTGTGATTTGAAAAGCTCGTGCTAATGTAATGCTATGGGTGTGATCCCACTGGAGCGATGCAATTTTATAAAATTCACCCATAGCCTTGCATTAGCAAGAGCTTTTCAAATCACTAGCGCTTAGGAAAGACCGCTAGTGGTTTTGAGTCCTGAGAAAAGACCACTACCACCTACAGAGGCAATACAAAGACAACCTCAGGCGGAAAAAACAGGGCCACATCTCCCACAAACTCCAACAGCTGGAGGACTCCCTCCAAGACAACTCATTCTGGGAGACCTGGAACCACATTGGGACTAAGCCCAAGAAAAGCCCTCTACACATCCAAAATGGCCACATCAGGCTCCACTACTTCAGGGACCTCTACAAAGACATCCCAGAAAATGCCCAAACCCCGGAACAGAAACAAATAGCCGCAAAACTGAAGGACATGGAGGAGACAATCAAGGACTTTCAAAACCCCCTGGATACACCAATCACGATGGAGGAAATAAGAGAAAGAACAAAGCTGATAAAATGTAAGAAGGCTAGCGGTACAGATGGAATCCTGCCAGAGATGATCAAATACAGCCCCCCGGACATACATGAGGCACTCGCAAGACTATCCAACCTCATCCTGAGTGCGGGCTCCTTTCCTCAGGCCTGGAGTGAAGGCCTCATAACACCCATCTACAAGAATGGAGACAGATATGATCCAGCAAATTACTGAGGAATCTGTGTCAGCAGCACACTGGGGAAACTGTTTAAAGGGAACCCGAGGTGAGACAAATATGGATTTCCTTTTAAACAATACCATTTGCCTGGCAGTCCTAATGATCCTGTAAAAACAGCAAAAAATTAGCAGCGCTCCCAATCACCAATTCTCCTGTTGCCTCCTGATCCTGTGTCTCTAATACTTTTAGCAATAGACCCTGAACAAGCATGCAGATCAGGTATTCTGAATTACATACATTTAAAATCGGCGCCAGTAGACTTGGGCGCAGGATACAGCCGATATATACCCGATCCTGCTTCTGCACAAGTCCGGGCCGTGTTAATTACTATTCCCCCTCCAGGCCGGCATGGATAGTGGGGGAATGAAATAATTCGGCATCCAGCGATTGCTGGAGGCCGAATTATTGTGTTTTTTAAGCAACTTCGGCTGCGTCTTCTGACAGCGCCGACGTTACTCACTGAGCGCCGCTGTAGTTGCGATTGCCATTATAATCTATGGTGGCGCCGGCTGCGCCCAAATCTAGCAGCGCTGAAAAGCACTGCTCCATTCTGGATTAGCCTTATGCTTGTTCCAGGGTTTTAACTCAGACACAATGTATGCCAGAAGATCTACAGGACAGCCAGGCAACTGGCATCGTTTTGAAGGAAATAAATATGGTAGCTTCCATATCCCTTCTCACCTCGGGTTCCCTTTAACAGCGTAATCGATGAAAGGATCCTCTCCTACCTCACACAGCAGGACTTCCTCAGCAAAACCCAAGCCGGGTTCAAACCAAACCACCGCACAACCGACCACATCTACACACTGCACAGCCTCGTCAAGACCCATGTCCACAGCTCACGCGGCAAAATACAAACTTGCTTTGTAGATTTTAAAGAGGCGTTTGACTCGGTGTGGCACCCAGGCCTTTTCCTAAAACTCCCAGAGAGGGGGAAAGGAGGAAGAATCTATGATGTCATTAGGAGTTCATATACTGGGAACCAATGCAGTGTGAAAGTGGACGGGAAGAGAAGCGCGTTCTTCAAGCAGGGTCGAGGAGTCAGGCAGGGCTGCAGTCTGAACCCAACACTCTTTAACATATACATTAACCAACTGGCTGTAGCCCTGGAATCCTCCCCAGCACCAGGCCTCTTCCTGCATGACCGTGAGGTGAAGTTCCTGCTGTATGCAGATGACCTCCTGCTGCTCTCCCCATTAGAGAAGGGCTACAGGACAGCCTGGCAGTACTGGAGAGTTTCTGCACCACATGGGCACTGCCCATCAACCCAAAGAAGACAAAAATGATGGTGTTCCAGAGGAGGAATGGAAATAAAAAAAACCCACCTCTTCATTTATATTAAATGGCTCCCCACTGGTGTCCACCAACAGTTAAACCTACCCGAGGCTGGAGATTAACCAATCAGGAAGCTTTAAAGGAAATATCCGCGGTGCAAATAAAAATGAGATCTACTTGCCCGCAGCTTCCTCCAGCCCCTGGTAGCCGGTATGTCCCTCACCGCAGCTCCGGAGTCCCAGAATCCACTTCATTTCAGATGCCGACCTCGCCGGGTCGGCATCTACTGCGCCTGTGCCACTGTCAATCCCTCTCATGTTGTCTGGAGTGTACTGAGCAGGCACAGAAGTACTGTGCCTGCGCAGAACACTCCAGACAATGTGAGAGTGAATGACATCGGCGCAGTTCAGCATCTGAAACGGAGGGGATCCCGGGACTCCGGAGCTGGAGCGATGGACATACCGGCTGCCAGGGGCTGGAGGAAGCCCTGGGTAAGAAGATTGCATTTTTATTTGTAGCTCGGATGCTTCCTTTAAGCCAGACGTAGAAGCCCTGAAAGAAAAGGCCTGCAGAACCTGTTATGCCATCAGAAGGCAGCTTTACCACCTAAAAGCTGGGAGTCTGGGTAAAAATATTTGACTGCAACATCACCCCAATCCTGCTCTATGGCAATGAGGTATGGTGCCCAGTCACCTACCCTGACCAATCAAAATGGGACTCCAGCCCCACAGACGTCTTCCATCTAGAGTTCTGCGAGTATCTTCTCCAAGTCAGCCTACCAGGCAGAGCTAGGTAGATTCCCACTATGGCTGACTATCCAGCAGAGGGTGCTCTCATACAGGACAACACATACAGAACAGCAGCCCCAGCACCTACCACCATAAAGCCTTGCTGAACCACAGGACCCAGGTCATACCATGTTCCCTGAAGCAAAGGATACACAACAAATAAAAGGAACTATATAAAGCTGCAAGGAATGGAGGAGTGACATTATTATTAATTCATAAAGCGCCAACATATTCCATTTACATAAATGACTCACAGAAACACCGTCTACCAATCACTACAGAGGGAGTACACAATGGCTCCATATCTGGAGAGGCTACACCACCACAAAGACAGACAGGCCTTGAGCCTGTACCGTCTGAGCGCCCACAGCCTGGAGATAGAGACAGGGCACCACAGACAGACATGGAAGTCCTGGGAGGAGAGACTGTGCAGTATGACCAGGGGGGTCCTGGAGGATGAGGCCCACTTCCTGCTACACTGCAGCAAATACGCACCTGTGAGGACCGCCCACTTCCAGAGACTCTCCTCCCACAACCTGGAGATAGAGACAGGGCACCACAGACAGACATGGAAGCCCCGGGAGGAGAGACTGTGCAGACAATGTGACCAGGGGGTGCTGGAGGATGAGGCCCACTTCCTGCTACACTGCAGCAAATACGCACCTGTGAGGACAGCCCACTTCCAGAGACTCTCCGCCCCATATCCTGGATTTCACCTCCACAGATCAGGAGAAGAATCTATACATCCTACCGGGAAAAGAGGAAATAACTGTGCCCTTAGCAGTCTGCTAGGTCATTATTTGCCACCAACTGAGAGGAACATGACACCACATGGACTGTATACCCCTTATAGTGCCCCCTATACTCTCTCCACACCCCTATGGACTGTATACCCCTTATACTGCCCCTATACCCTCCTCACCCAGCCTTCTACACTGTCCCTTATATCCTCCACACCCCTATGGACTGTATACCCCTTATACTGCCCCTATACCCTCCTCACCCAGCCTTCTACACTGTCCCTTATATCCTCCACACCCCTATGGACTGTATACCCTTTATACTGCCCCTATACCCTCCTGACCCAGCCCTCTACACTGACCCTTATATCCTCCACACCCTTATGGACTGTGTATCCCAACCCCCTATACCCTTCCCTTATTACCACAACCACCCCCAACCATGCTAATATTTTGCTTTGGCAATGCTAAATGTATTTGGTCCTGCCAATAAAGCAGTTTGGATTTGGTTCTCACACATACATGGGAGTATACAGCAGAGGGTAGGGGGTGCCACACAAATAGAGGGCAGTGTCACAAAGATAGGGGGTGTCACACATATAGGGGTGTGTCACTTAGATAGAGAGTGTATAGAGCAGGGGGTGTCACACATATAGGGAGTGTCCCCCACAGCAGAGGGGACAGTGTCACTCAGATAGGGCATGGGTACAGCAGGGGGTGTCACCCACAGCACAGGGGACAGTGACACACATACAGCTGTATACTAGGGGGGGGGGGGGGGGGGGGGGGGGGGGGGTCACACAGAAATCTTCCATCTAGAGTTCTGCAAGTATCTCCTCCAAGTCCATCGAAGCACTTCAAACTCAGCTTGCCGGGCAGAGCTAGGCAGGTTCCAACTATGGCTTACTATCCAGCAGAGGGCACTCTCATACTGGGCACATATACAGAGCAGCAACCCCAGCACTTACCACCATAAAGCCTCACTGAGCCAGGGGGGCGAGGCCATACCACGCGCTCTCAAGCAAAGCATCAGCAGCCAGCCCAGCCAAGGCCACCAACACAGGCTGACAAAAGCCCAAATAAAACGGACTATAGAAAGCTGCAAGGAACGATACATAGAGGAATGGAGAAGTGACATAAAGAATTCCAAGAAACTCGCTGTCTATCAATCACTACAGAGGGAGTACACAATGGGCTCTATTCTCAAAGAGCCAAAAGTACCGCAAAATTTTACCGGTAAATTCCCGCCAGCGGTAAACTCCGCATTTTTTAAGCATTCACTAACATTTTCCGCATGTTTGCCGCATGCGGGAAAAAAGATGCGGAAACGGCCATTATTCATGCGGGAATCATGCGGTAAAAAGGTCGCATGAAAAAGTGTTTAAAAAAAAGTTAAAGTCCACCAAGCACAGCCCTTAAGCCTCCACACTTCATTAAAGTCAATGGGATGCGGAATATATCACCTACTTCTTGTAGGTGATAAAAATTCGGTAATTAACGAAGAAAAGATGCGCCTGAACATCTTTGAGAATTGATCTTTTATTGCGGAAAATACCGACTTTTGCGGAAATTTTACCGCATGAATCCCGCACTTTTATCACACTTTTTCCGCATGCGGAAAAAACATGCGGAACATTTTGAGAATCCCAACTTGCCGGTATTTTGGGTGCAAACTTCCCGCATGTACTTTACCGCATGCGGAAACTCATTGAGAATAGAGCCCATTGGCTCCATATCTGGGGAGGCTACATCACCACAAAGACAGACAGGTCTTGAGTTTGTACCGTCTGAGTGCCCACAGCCTGGAGATAGAGACAGGGCAGCACAGACAGACATGGAAGCCCCGGGAGGAGAGACTGTGCAGACAATGCAACCAGGAGGTCTTGAAGGATGAGGCCCACTTCCTGCTACACTGCAGCAAATACGCACCTGTGAGGACCGCCCACTTCCAGAGACTCTCCGCCCACATCCAGGATTTTACCTCCACAGATGAAGAGAGGAAACTCTACATCCTACTGGGGGAGGAGGAAACAACCGCGCAAAAAGCTGCCCGATATGTCACAGCCTGCCACCAACTGAGAGGAACATGATACCACATGGACTGTATTCCCCCAATACCCCCTATGGACTGTATATCCCAGCCCCCCATATTGTCCCTTACATCCTCCACACACCTATGGACTATATACCCCAACCCCCTTTATCCTTCCCTTATTCCCACAATCCCCCCTCCCCATGTTAATGTTTTGTTTTGCTTTGCTTTGGCAATGCTAAATGTATTTGGTCCTGCCAATAAAGCTTTTTTGGATTTGGATAGGAGCTGTGTACTGCAGAGGGGGGTGTCACACACAGCAGAGGGTGCAGTGTCACACATATAGAGGGTGTCACCCATATAGAGGGCAGTGTCACACATATAGGGGGTGTCACCCATATGGGAGTGTGTACTGCAGAGGGGGGTGTCACACATAGGAGATGTATACAGCAGAGGAGGGGGGAGTCACACCTATAGAGGACAGTGTCACCCATATAGAGGACAGTGTCACACATATAGAGGGTGTCACCCATATAGAGGGCAGTGTCACCCATATAGAGGGCAGTGTCACCCATATAGAGGGCAGTGTCACCCATATGGGAGTGTGTACTGCAGAGGGGGGTGTCACACATAGGAGATGTATACAGCAGAATGGGGGGGCGGGGGTCACACCTATAGAGGACAGTGTCACCCATATAGGGGACAGTGTCACAAATATAGGGGTGTCACCTATATAGAGGGCAGTGTCATACAGAGCAGAGCTGTGTACTGCAGGGGGGGGGGTGTCACTCAGTGGGTGTGCACAGCAGAGGGGGGAGGTGTCACACACACAGCACAGGGCCCAGCAGTCACACACAGGGGCCCCCCTTACCGATGCACTGGCCCACCGGGGTGCTGTACGGGTTTCCCAGCAGAAACTCCATCTTGATGACAACAAACAGCCGGACTCAGGCTCTCTCCCACAGACAAGCCGAGATCCCGCCCCTCCCGCTTCCCATTGGAGGGATACGTCAGAACCCTCACGTGATTGGCTCTCCGCCCTGTCACTGTGCGTTTATCCCGCCCTCATGCAGGCGCTCCTGCATTCCGATTGGCTGCTTCCCCCGTTTGTCTCCAGTGTTACGCTCACAGCTTGACCACGCCCTTACACCCCGGCGTGACGTCACAGCCAGGCATTGGTTTAGCTGGCCTTTGAATGACCCAGCTTTATTGTCAGCCGGGTATTGTGCGAGCAGCGCGTTGGTTGGCTGTTGCTGAGCACGTGACCCGTTGCTCCTGACAACCAAGGACGCGCCTCCAGGTAATACTGCAGAGCTCTGTCTCAGCTTTTTTTTTTCCCAGTATTAAATCCTATTTATTCCCCCACCTTCCTCTTTTGTGCTCATTTCACGTCTGATCTGAATACAGAAATCTCTATCTAAAAAAAAAAAAAATGATGTCCTTTCAAACTGTATGTTCAGCCTCTAAACTCTTCCCTAACTTGTTTTACAATGAATGTATTACAGAGGGACTGCACTGAATATAACTTAATGAATATATTGCTTATAGTTTACAATATTCATTTATAAATGATTTAGTCAGTGATTTCCCATTGTAAAATCTTTCCTCTCCCTGATTTACATTCTAAAATAGTAGCAGTAGGGTATTGTACCGTGTTAGCCATCAGTAAAAGCAAGAAGTTTTAAATCAGGATGATACCATTTATTGGCTAACTAAAAATGAATAAAAATAATAATAATATTCCGAAATATTATATAGTCCGAAAGCTTGCTTATTTTTATTCATTTTTAGTTAGCCAATAAATGGTATCATCCTGATTTAAAACTTCTTACATTCTAAAATGTTATCATAGGCGGCGACATCTTTACCGCTGGCAGGTGCAGCTCTGCGGAATGTTTGTAGTCTCTGTGTTCTGAAGCCAGTAGAAAAAAAAATGGTCTCCCAGAGTGCTCTGGTGGAAGAATTCCGCATAGCTAAACAGCCTAGGCTATGCATGACAGGGGGAGGGGGGGCATTGCTGCATACCAATATACAGTAATATATAGATATAGGAAGTGTTTCCGGTCAGGGAATAAGTAGGAATCACTGGGACCCCTGCAAAATTTTAAATGGGGGGGCCCACTCCACCCCCTCACTTTCTACACAGGTAAACTGAGAAACAATGTTATTAAATTGGCTAGTGCACATTGGTATGTGTTTTCCCCATGCAGATAAAAACTGACAGCAGTGCAGCACTGGAAGCGTTTTCTCTATCAGTGACATTAGCATCTGTGATATGTGCATGTTTCCACATATACAGACACACATGGCTTGCAGAAAACGCATACAGAAAACAGACAGATGAGTGTGCTCCCAGCTTCAGTTTACTACACTCACTCTGTCCTCCTCTGATGGAGCAGAACTGGCTCTGCAGACTCTTCTGGCATCACTACAGTACACAGCACTTGGGGAGGGGTAGAGAGGTTGGGGGCTGGGGGCTGTACTAAAGAGCCTGCTGCACACTGAAGAGGGACTGTCTACAAATCTTTCTCTGCTAAACTTTGTATTATTCGTTATCAGTGGTTGAGCAGAAGCAGTCATTAAGGCTACTTTCATAGTGGGACGTTGCGTCTTGATACAACGTTAAAGTCGCAACACAAACTAACAATGCAACGTCCCAAAAATGTCACAACGCAACTCTATGCCCTGTTATCGTTGCATACAGTAGGCATACAGGCAATGAAAAGTATGCTTCCAGGTCATTACTGAGCATGTGCAAACAGTCTAACGCAGCGAATAACGTGTATAACGCACAGCATGCAGCACCTTCTAATAACGCTAGACGTTACACACAAACGCAACGTGTGCACTGTGAATGTCGCATAGACTTAGTATTGCTGTGCGTTTGTCCACATTAAAACATTTTCTAACGTGCAACTTTAATGTCGCACTGTGAAAGAGGCCTAAAACAATTGTGCAGAGAGCATAAAGTTTTTTTTCTCTCCGTGCCCTTAGTTGTCATTCTCTCAGGACAGGAAAAAGAAACTTCTCCCCCCCACGAGTCCCCCTGCAGCTTGTGGACCCCCCTGCAGATGCATCTCTTGCAGGGTCTATTGTTACGCCCCTGTTACTGATGCTGAAACCAGAAAAATGTACGTAAAAGTGGATATCCTGAATATTTTACTACGTCACTACGCTTGCTGTTTTAGGGAAGAGCAGTGATAATCAAAGATAAATAAATGAAAAATACATTTTGCTCACCTGATGTTAGGAGTATACAGGGATTGGGAGGTGACCACCAGGGTGTTTTGGGGCCAAATGTTGCGCTGAAAGAGTTGGGGAGTTATCAGTTGCTTGTCAGACTGGGCTGCTGTTGCACAGTGTGCAGCCACCTTACACAAAGCCATTATACTCATACTGTACTATAAATAAGGTGTGCTGCATTCACATTTTATTGAAATTTCCTCCATGCAGAAACCCCTGAAGATGAGCGCTCTGTACGATACAGCGGAACCTAACGTCATTGATGATGAGATGCTGAGACGCGCCGTGGAGGAGCAGGGACCGGGGGAGGAGGCGGGGCGCATCGCCAAGGCCGAGGGCATCGATTTTAAGGACGTCACCAGATTGCACCTCGATTTCAGAAGTGAGGGTTTTGTATCTTTGGATTATGTCAGCATATTTCAGCAGCATGCGTTTCTCCTGTTGGTATATTGCTCGATTCGAAAACGAAAACTTTGGACATTGAAAAAAAACTAACGAAAAAGACAGGGAGACACAAGATTGCCGCAATGTTACCTTTTCAATACTCTTTTCCCAGCCTAAAATTAACAGAATGCTTGTGCAACAAAGTTAATCCAATATTACTTAAAGGGAATCCGAGGTGTCAGTGATATGGAGGCTGCCATATTTATTTCCTTTTAAAGAGGAACTGAAGAGAGAGGTATATGAAGGCTGCCATGTTTATTCCCTTTTAAGCAATACCAGTTGCCTGGCAGCCCTGCTGATCCTCTGCCTCTAATACTATTAGCCATAGCCCCTGAACAAGCATGCAGCAGATAAGGTGTTTCAGACTTTAAAGTCAGATCTGACAAGACTAGCTGCATGCTTGTTTCTGGTGTTATTCAGATACTACTGCAGAGAAATAGACCAGCAGGGCTGCCAGGCAACTGGTATTGATTAAAAGGAAATAAATATGGCAGCCTCCGTATACTTTTTACTTCAGTTCCCCTTTAAAGGGACTCTGAGCACTTCTCATGGGCATGCGTTTAAGATTCCGACCAGTACTGCAAAGTACATAAAGATGCATGCCATTGTGTAGCTTTTGCTCTCCTCTTTCATTTGATGCCTGAATCACCGTTCTACACCAAATAGTTTTCGTTCAATTTCAATTTAAAAATCACTGCTGCCATCTTGGCTATGTTATAACTTCTCTTCTGTCTTCTCTGTTAGAGAAGTGCATCACTGAATGAAGCAGGAAGAGGAAGTGACACGCATGGCCATTGCAAGAGGCTCCTCCAGAGGGGTCATAGCACGACTTTGTTGGAAGTCGTATGGCTTAAAGGCATGCCCATGAGAGGTGCTCGAAGTCCCTTTAAACAATACCAGTTGCCTGACAGTCCTGCTGATCCTGTGCCTCTAATACCTTTAGCCACACCCCCTGAACAAGTATGCAGATCAGGTAGTCTGACTCAGCTGACTCAGGTTTTATTGGATTAAACATATGCTTGTTCCAAGGTTTTGGCTAAGACACTACTTATGTCAAAAAATCAACAGGGCTGCCAGGCAACTGGCATTGTTTACAGGGAAATAAATATGGCCGCCTCCATGTCCCTCTCACCTCGAGTTCCCTCTAAACACTTTCTTCTTTCACTGAGTTTCCTGGCAGATTTGTAAACATCCCCTTCAAGAGGCTTCTCACATCCCCTTCGACCCCACCACCGCTGGCCGAGACAGTCTTGTAGTTTGTGGTCGCGCTCCCCTTTTGCACGAGCACCTCTCTACTGCTACTGCATGACTATGGCTATATCTGCGCAGCAGCACGGAGCTGCTCCTAGACAAATTAACATGGCAGCCGGCATATACCTCCCACTTCAGGTTTAAAGGCTAATTTATTTTGTTGGTGCATGAAATAGTAAATTATCCTTACTCTAAATTTCCTGGCATTTTCCCTCCTCACGTGAACTGAGAAAGCAACTTAGCAGTGAAAAGTCTTTTAAACATCAGATGGATTAACAAATAGTAGTGTTGTTGAAATTACTTTAATTTCCATGGACTAACACTAACCTTCACAGTAAACCTCAGGCTACATTCACAGTGGGGCATTGCGATCGTGCAGCAGTGCAGCTCAATTGTAAATCTATGCAACGTTCAGAGTGCGTCTGATGCAATGTGATCCAAGGGTCTCCAGCATGCCAACGCAGTGCATGCAGTGCGTTACAGTGCAACTTGTGTGACAACAGTGGCATTGAAGCATACCTGCCACTGACTGTATGCTTCACTGAAAGCAATGCAGCATTGCACAAATATTAGGATGAGGCAACACGTTTCGTAATTGTATCCCGCTTCCTCAGGTCAGTACACCAAAAAAATGGTACTGTATAATTGAAATGATCTGCCTCAAGCTCCTCAATGAATTGTGACCGATGAGCTCGAGACCTACCATCTCAGTTATACGGCACCTGAGGAATAGGGATACACCCTGCAAAACGCTTTGTCTTATTCCGTTATTGGTGAAATAAACATTTGTACTACTTATCAGTGGTATTGGATGCCGTTCTCTACAGTAGAGGTTAGACAATCACTACCTCTCCTTTTAAAATACAGTATTTTTTGGACTATAAGACTCACTTTTACTCTCCCAAAAGTGGGGGGAAAAAGTCACTGCGTCTTATAGTCCAAATGCAGAGAGTTCCTGACTTGTGAATGCCTGCCGATACCAACCTCCAACGTACTGCAATGTCGGGGACTCCCTGTACTGTGTCCATGCAGAGGAGGACACAGGAACAAACGGAGGATACAGGGGGACATACGGGGGACACAAAGGGGCATAGAGGAGAACAGAGGCAGACACATGGGGGACACAGGAGGACACAAGGGGGACAGGAGGACACAGGGAGAATCAAGCAGTACAAGGGGGGGCATGAGGTACAAAGGGGGAATAATCCACAAGATACCCCTTCACCATGGATGCACCAGGTTTAGTATATATTTTTTCCTCTGGTCTCTGTCCTCTAAACCTCGGTGCGTCTTATGGTCAGGAGTGTCTTATAGTCTGAAAAATACGGAAGTTTAGTTTTTATATTGTTTTATCATTTTTGTGCGTCTCTATCCTTCAGCTATTAAGCCAAGGACGAGTCTGCCTTCTAAACGTCCTTTAACTCCTGCGGACGGATCATGTGGTTTACAAGAGTTGTCAAAACCCTCAACTGCCCATCAATGTTCGAAGACCGCCAGGGATTAGAAGGGATGATTTTTACTGACTTACTAACGTGGATAAGTTAGGGCTGGCACACACCATCCACACTTGGCACACACACCATGCCTTCTTTAAGGCCTCTTTCACAGTGGGACGTTGCGTTTGATGCAACGTTAAAGTCGCACAACGTGCCCCTGACGCAGCGCATGCAGGTTATGAAATTGGACGTTAATCTGCACTGTCTTATGTGTCTCTTGGTGCGCCGTTTTCATCGCATACTCATGGAACGAAAACGGCGCATGCGTTACATTTTAAAAAAAAAATTACTGAGCATGTGCAACACACATAATGCAGCAAATGTATTGCTAAATGCACAGCATGCAGCACTTTCTAATAACGCTACACGTTACACACAACGCAACGCGTGCACTGTGAGTGTCGCACAGACTTTGTATTGCTGTGCGTTACTCTGCGTTATCATTTTTTATAACGTGCGACTTTAATGTCCCACTGTGAAAGAGGCCTTAAGGGAACTTGAAGCGAGAAGTATATGGAGGCTGCCATATTTATTTCCTGTTAAACAATACCAGTTGCCTGGCAGCCCTGCTGATCTATTTGGCTGCAGTAGCGTATGAATCACACTTGAAATAAGCATGCAGCTAATCTTGTCAGATCTGACAATAATGTAAAAAACAAAACTGATCTGCTGCATGCTTATTCAGGGTCTATAGCCATAGCTCCCAACTGTCCCTCTTTGGGAGCCCTGTCCCTCTTTTCTCCTCATTTGTCCCTCTTTCAGGACTTTGTCCCTCTTTCTATGTAAATATATATATTTCTCTACCAAAAAATTGTGTTTGACTCTAACCTTTTTTCCCATCCTTTAAAGGATACCACAACTGACATGTGGCAGAATGAGATAGACATGTGTATGTACAGTGCTCAGCACACAAATAACTAGGCTGTGTTCCTTTTTTTCTTTCTCTGCCTGAAAGAGTTAAATATCAGGTATGTAAGTGGCTGACTCAGACCTGACTCAGACAGGAAGTGACTACAGTGTGACCCTCACTGATAAGAAATTTCCCCTTTTTACCTCTTTCTTGCTCTCATAAGCCATTTTCTGCCAGGAAAGTGTTTTATAGTTGCAATTTCTTATCAGTGAGGGTCACACTGTAGTCACTTCCTGTCTGAGTCAGGACTGAGTCAGCCACTTGCATACCTGATATTTAACTGTTTCAGGCAGAGAAAGAAAAAAAGGAACACAGCCTAGTTATTTGTGTGCTAGGCACTGTACATACACATGTCTATCTCATCATGTCACATGTCACTTCGGGTATCCTTTAAGTACTAATTATATACAGTGGTTGTTAGAATTCACCATCTTCTCTGACCGCTGTATTTTATGTTGTAGACATTCTAAAGATTGACAATCTGTGGCAGTTCCACAATCTGACGAGACTGCAGCTGGACAATAACATCATCGAGAGGATCCAGGGTCTGGACACGCTGGTTCATTTAGTGTGGCTGGGTGAGTAACGCAATGACAGCGCTATGATTGTACAATCATTGTTCCTCAGCTTTCAGGATAGGTCGGGGATCGTTTAATGACTGACTGTAACTGTCACAGCTGAGCTCAGGCACAACCTTAAACAGCCATTAGTCATTTATTATAGCTGTGCAAGCTTGCTAATAAAATAATTGTAGTTTGTCTGCACAGGGCCGGTTCTCCCATGAAGCAAGGTGAAACATTTGCATTAGGCGGCAAGGATTACAGGGGCAGCATTTTTCTACTGTGTTTACACTAACAGCATGTAGACAGGGTAGAAAGAGAACAAGACTCACAGCCAGTCAGCGTGCTATTGTGTTGAGCTGCAGCATGTCATGTGAGAACATTAATTGAAGCAGAGTAAGGGCCAGCCCAGAACCCACTAGAGTGATTTTTTTGAGCGTTTGGGGAGCGCTTTAAATCGCTAGCGCTTTCCCTAAACGCTCTGCCATTGTAAATAAATGTAACCAATTCCACAGTAGCGATTGTGATTAGAAAAATCGCAACTGCAGGACATGCAGCATTTTGGTAGCGTGTGAGCTTCACTATAATGTATTGTAGCACTGGCAAATCGCTCATGAATCGCAACACATAGCGATTTGAGTGTGATTGCGAACTGTAAATAAAATAAAGGATACATTAACCACCCTGGCGTTCTGATAAGATCGCCAGGGAGGCTGCGGGAGGGTTTTTTTTAAATTAAAAAAAAACTATTTCATGCAGCCAACTGAAAGTTGGCTGCATGAAAGCCCACTAGAGGGCGCTCCGGAGGCGTTCTTCCGATCGCCTCCGGCGCCCAGAATAAACAAGGAAGGCCGCAATGAGCGGCCTTCCTTGTTTTGCTTACACCGTCGCCATAGCGACGAGCGGAGTGACGTCATGGACGTCAGCCGACGTCCTGACGTCAGACGCCTCCGATCCAGCCCTTAGCGCTGGCCGGAACTTTTTGTTCCGGCTGCGCAGGGCTCAGGCGGCTGGGGGGACCCTCTTTCGCCGCTGCTCGCGGCGAATCGCCGCAGAGCGGCGGCGATCGGGCAGCACACGCGGCTGGCAAAGTGCCGGTTGCGTGTGCTGCTCTTTATTTGGCGCAAATCGGCCCAGCAGGGCCTGAGCGGCAGCCTCCGGCGGTGATGGACGAGCTGAGCTCGTCCATACCACCCAGGTGGTTAAAAGGACCAAACAGAATTAAAATTGCAATTCGATACACAATCGCTGGCAAAAAGCTTACACTTTTTAAAAACGCTCCCAAAAGCGCCAAAAAACGCTCATGAAATCGCTTACAAAACGCTAATTAAAAACGCTACCGATTGCACCAGCGATTTGCGATTTGTCGCGGGCTACAGGCCTTAAGTGCGGGTGTTGTGAGAACATTCCAAATCAGGTGAGGGTGGGACGCATCCTCACAAGTTTGCCTGAGGCCTGGAACCCACTACAAAATGCTACCGCTAATTGCAATCGCTAGCGTTTTGTGTGAGCGTTTTGTAAGCGATTTCATGAGCGTTTTTGGCAGCAATTTTAAAAAGTGTATTCTGTTTGCCAGCGATTGTGTAGCGATTACCGATTAGCGTTTTTAATTCTGATTGGTCCTTTCAATCAATTTTAATTTGTTTACAGTGTGCAGTAACTTTAAAACGCTAGCAAAATCGCTCTGTGTGGTTTTTGATGAGCGATTATGCCAGCGTTTATACACTTTACATTGCAGAAACGCTAAACGCTAAAAATGCTGCATGTCCTGCGTTTTGCGTTTTGGTAATCGCAGTCGCTCCAGTGGAATTTGGCCCATCCAGTAACATTAGCTGAGCGTTTAGGGAAATCGCTAGCGGTTTGAATCGCTCACTAAACGCTCACAAAATCGCTCCAGTGGGTTCCAGGCCTGAGGCAGCAAAATGTCCAGAGCCGGCCCTGCATCTGCAGCTAAAGAAGAACACCGGGAAGAACTGAAGTGTAGAAAGAGATCATGCTTCCCGAACCCCTCCAGTTCAGCAGAATTTTAGGATTTTCTTTTAGGCCTGGAATCCAGTGATTTTAAAAAGTGTCAGTTTTTTGCCAGCGATTGCGTAGCGATTAACGTTTTTATTCCTGATTGGTCCTTTCAATTAATCTTAATTTTTTTTACAGTGTGCAGTCATTTCAAACTGCTTGCAAAATCGCTCTGTGTAGGTTTTGATGAGCGATTATGCCAGCGTTTATATACTTTTCATTGCAGAAACGCTAAACGTTAAAAAATGCTGCATGTGGCATGTCCTGCGTTTTGTGATTTGGTAATCGCAATCGCTCCAGTGGAATTTGGCCCATCCATTAATTATCTGAGCATTTAGGGAAATTGCTAGCGGTTTGAATTTCGCCCTAAACGCTCAGAAAATCGCTCCAGTGGGTTCCAGCCGTAAGTTTAGTTTCGGGGAATACGGAAACTTTTAAAGGGTTTTATTTCTGCCTCTTTCTCCGTTGGAGACATGTTATCTCCCTTCCTGCCCCCAGGAACTCTGTAGCTCTGTGTGGCTTCAGTACAGACACAGACTGGCGGTGGCTCTGCGCAGTGTTTACCGCCGGGATCCACCAAGTCCCGCATTGAGATGGATGGCAGCATTCATCTCAACGCGCTTACCATCGATTGCCGGCGTTCTCACCCCTGGTTGATCGAGTTGGCAACATGCGGAGACAATGACCATCACTGCGGATCAGATCTCCGAGGACTCCCACGCAAAGTACCATGATCGCTTGAACTCTCATTCACGCCCCTCAGGGCCGTTTCCTGGGCTCAGACTGGCAAGTAGAAGAAGCGGAGCGCAGGCAGAAGGACATAACCGCTCAGGAGCTGGGGACGCGCGGTGCAGCTAAATGGAAGAAGAAAGAAGATTACCAGCGCGATCACCTTCCTTGTCGTGTACGAGAGATAACGGCGCTGGAGACTTGGGCGCGGGATTCAGCCGGTATATGGCTGATCCTGCTGCCGCACAAGCCCCGGCCGTATTAAATACTATTCCCTCTCCAGGTCACCATGGATGGTGGGGAATGAGATAATTTAGCTTCCAGCAATTGCTGGTGGCCGAATTATTATGTTTTAAGAGTAACTTCAGCTCTGTCTTCCGACGGCACTGAAGTTACTCACAGTGTGCTGCTATAGCTGTAATTCCTATTACTGCCTATGGTGGCGCCGGCTGCGCCCAAATCTCCTGCGCTGGTTTCAGTGTGTTCGTCCTTGACTTTTCCTGGGCTGCCTGCGTCAGATGTCATGTCACCGATGTTTGATGACACCTGATGTCCTGTAGGGGTACTGCAGGCTGTCAGTGTGTGGCGCCCATGGTGGAGTCGGTTTTTACACCCTCGCCCTGGGTGCAAGTTAGCCTAGAAACTGCCCTGACGCCCGTTGTGTGGCGTCACGTGATGTCGCTTATACCCACGGCAAGAAAATGGGTCAGGGAATGCTGGTCATTGGGGGACGTCGCTTGGATCCATCTTTCTGTCTGGTGAGGTGAATATTCAGCTTTATAGAAGGGAGGAGCAGAGAAAGGGGGGAAACTGGTTACACTCTTCTGGAAAATATAAAAGCTATTAATAAAAACATATTTCCCAATATTATTATTATGTAGTCATTAAAATAATTAATAAGATGCTAATGATTTGGAGCTGATGGAAATGTTATGTTAATTTCATGCAGACTGGACTTGCTCATTACTTGTCAGTATAATAAACAATGCTGTCTGTATCACATCTGGATTAGTGCAATTATAGCAAAACTTTTATTCCATAGCAGCAGAAAGCACACAACGTTTCAGCACTAGGCCTTTGTCAAGTGTTACCAAATACAGCAAGTGTTCACAAACATATAGCAAACGACATAAAAAACACGCCCCAAAAGTGGGCGGGCACAAAAGCTTAAAGGTACAATGAAGGGAGCACATGGCCAACAATTTAAAGTGACAGTACAATATACAAAATTACAAAAAGCACCTCAAACTAAAATCATCATTAAGTCCGTTGGGAGCAAGAGTACTTAGCTTATCAATCCATCTGCTTTCACGTCTCAGTAAAGTGGTCTGTGCATCATCATTAGCAGCCGTAAATACCTTCTCCAGAACACACCAGCGTAGATCACTAACGGTGTGATCGCATTCGAAAAAATGTTTACCTATGGGAGAGTCGATTTTTTTTATCAGGATTATCAATGTACTTCCTATATAATCTGATATTACTACGATGTTCATTAATGCGTACACGTACTTCCCGTGTAGTCTGTCCTACATAGCCCATACCGCACGGACATTTCAGAAAATATATCACATTGGTGGTCATACATGAAAATTTGCCATTCACTTTAATTCTTGTCCCTTTCATAGGATGACATACATAGTCCCCTTTAATAATGCTAGAGCAATTTTGACAGCTGAGACATGGAAATGTCCCCAATTTATTTGGTAAAAAAGTGTCTCTCACAGGTGTGGTGTGCTTCACATCAGCTCTCACTAGCATGTCTCTGATACTCTTACCTTTCCTATAAACAAAAGGCGGGGGGGGGGGGGGGGGGGGAAATTTTGGACAACACAGGGTCTGCTTGTATAAGAGTCCAATTATCCAATATGCTTCTCCTGACTAAGCTGGCAACGGTGTCAAAAGTAGAAATAAATTGTACCCCCCCCCCTATCATATTGGTGCTTAGGCCTTTTACATCTCAGTTCTGACCTGTCCATTAGCGCAACAGTAGATGCTATATATTCCACTTCATCTTTCTTATAACCTCTTTCCGTAAAATTTTTAACAAGCCTGCTCGCCTGTTTGCGGTAGGTCTCATCCGTGGAAGTGATACGTCTAGCACGGATGAACTGGCTTTTAGGAAGGCCCTTAATCAAAGAATGTGGATGACAACTGTTCGCCAGCAACGCATTGTTTCTATCTGTGCTTTTTTTATACAAATCTGTGTGAAGCACACCATCATATAAATATACATCCACGTCTAAAAAATGCAAATTGCTCTTATGAAACTCCAGGGTAAACTTAATGGAACTGTGACAGCTGTTTAGGATTCTTACAAACCCCTTCAAATCCTCCTCTGACCCTGTCCAGAAAAAAAACAGATCGTCAATGTACCGACAATATGCGAGGCCCCACTTTTTAAATATGTCATTTCCAAGGATGAATTTCAATTCAAAGTCCCCCATAAAAATGTTTGCCAATGTGGGTGCATAAGGGGCCCCCATCGGAATCCCCCTTACTTGTAGAAAAAAATCATTCTGCACCCTAAAATAATTAGACCTCAAGCATAAACTAAGTAAGTCCATGACAAAGGGTAGATTGAAAGAGGGGTTCACTTTACTCTCTAATGACCTGCCAATCGACTCAGTGGCCTCAATATGAGGTATATTCGTGTATAAACTCACGACATCCAGGCTTACCAAATACTTGACTTCGTCAACATTTATCCCTGTCAAAAAATTCAAAAACTCTGTGGTATCTCGCAAACATTGTGGAATGTCCTTGACAACAGGCTGGAGTATGCTGTCAATGTAGATCCCCAAATGTTCCAACAGAGAATACGATGCAGACAATATCGGTCTGCCGGGAGGATGAATAGGGTCTTTGTGTACTTTGGGCAGAGTATATAGTACTGGTATCCTGTAATGTTCCTTAATCAATGCACATTTCAAACTGTTGGATATTAGCCCATTATCATGGGCTCTCCCCACTGTATCTTTAATTTCAGTTTTTATCTTCAGGGATGGATCATTTAATAAAGCAGTGTAAGTCTCTATATCTTCTACCTGTCTCCGTAGCTCCATGATATAATTGCTAGCATCCTGTACCACTAGGGCTCCCCCTTTATCAGCTTTTTTATATATCACTGTGCCATCATTCTGTAGTTGTTTTAAAGCATTCCTCTCTTTCAAAGTGATATTATGAGTCATTTTGTATTTTTCATGTTCCCAATGTGTTTCTAACTCATGTAACACTGTTTGTTCGAACACATCAAGGGTGGCATTAGTGATAGGAGCCTCAGCCTTACTAGCTGGCTTTAATCTCAAGGGGATGTCACTATCCTCTCTAGTATCTACTCTGTTGAGGCTATTGACAGGTTCTCTTAACTGGTGCCACAAACGCCATTTCATCTTGCGCATAAATTTATACATGTCCACCTTAAGATCAATTGTACTGTCACTTTAAATTGTTGGCCATGTGCTCCCTTCATTGTACCTTTAAGCTTTTGTGCCCGCCCACTTTTGGGGCGTGTTTTTTATGTCGTTTGCTATATGTTTGTGAACACTTGCTGTATTTGGTAACACTTGACAAAGGCCTAGTGCCGAAACGTTGTGTGCTTTCTGCTGCTATGGAATAAAAGTTTTGCTATAATTGCACTAATCCAGGTCGAGACCCAGTCTATCTTTCTATGCTGGCTTGTTGTATCTGCACCTTGATGGATCCAGGTGCTGACTGGTCGACTCCCTGGTGTTGATATTATCACACAGTTGAGCTCTGGAACTTCCTTTTTTCTGTGGTCTGTATCACATCTGTCATCCACTTCCCTGCACTGCAATAATCCAGCAAATACTGCATGAAATACCGCATGATTCCTTAAAGGAAACCTGGGATGGGGCTGGAGAAAGAAAATATAGATACCTGGGGCTTCCTCCAGCCCCCTCCATGCAGATCGTTCCCTCACCTCCGTCTTCCGCCTCCTGGATCTTCCCCAATCGGCTTCAGTAAGCCCACCAGTCTAGGGTGTCCTGTGCATGCGATGCCTGGCTGCGCACGCGCCCCATCACACCCCCGTTGCTGGGAGCGTTCTGCACCTGCCCCATACTGGCCCCAACTGGACGACTTACCAAGGCCGATTGCACAAGATTCAGGTGGCGGAGGAGGACAGTGTGGGAGTGATCAGACTGGAAGGTATGTGTCATTTTTTTCTCCTGCCCAATCTCAGGTTCACTTTAAAATACCGAATGAAATACTGCAAAAGGGAAAAATCCTAGTGAATTATCATGCATTTTTTTCAATAAATTGTGAAAATCTTTTACCACATGAGGTCAATTAGTGAACATGAGACTTTTACCAGACGTGTAGTGTCTGGATTGATGTGGCTTCTGTTGAAGGACTGAAGAGGTCCAGGTGTCTCTCAGTCCCCAGAGAAGTCATAGAAGAAGCAGAACCAGTTTGGGGGGAAAGAAGCTTTGTGCTTTATATAAACCCTCTGTTATTATTTTGCAGATCTGTCGTTTAATAACATTGAGGCAATCGAGGGGCTGAACGCTCTCATGAAGCTGCGCGATCTCAGCTTGTACAACAATCGCGTCTCTGTCATTGAGAACATGGACAGCCTGGACAAGCTGCAGGTCTTATCTCTGGGCAACAATAACCTGACGTCCTTGGAGAATGTGAGTGTGAAATGTTTTCCTAGGTTATCTGACTTTACCCACTGATATCTAACATTGCTTCTCACACCTAGCGCAGCTTAAAGGGAACCTGGAAGTGTTCTTACCAGAGTGTTTCTAAACTGAGGATCCTGCTTAAAGTCCAGTTCCCTATCCCTATGATATGATATAACCTCTGCAACCCCTGTTGCTACACCCCTGCCTGTCTCATCCACCTCTCCTCCCGCTCCTCTGATGCTGCCCCCTCTCTGCCAATCCCTACTGACCTCTGCTACCCGCTTCATCCACCTCTCCTCCCGCTCCTCTGATGCTGCCCCTCTCTGCCAATCCCTACTGACCTCTGCTGCTCATCTCATCCACCTCTCCTCCTGCTCCTCTGATGCTGCCCCTCTCTGCCAATCCCTACTGACCTCTGCTGCCCGTCTCATCCACCTCTCCTCCCACTCCTCTGATGCTGCCCCTCTCTGCCAATCCCTACTGACCTCTGCTGCCCGTCTCATCCACCTCTCCTCCCACTCCTCTGATGCTGCCCCTCTCTGCCAATCCCTACTGACCTCTGCTACCCGCTTCATCCACCTCTCCTCCCGCTCCTCTGATGCTGCCCCTCTCTGCCAATCCCTACTGACCTCTGCTGCTCATCTCATCCACCTCTCCTCCCGCTCCTCTGATGCTGCTCCTCTCTGCCAATCCCTACTGACCTCTGCTGCCCGTCTCATCCACCTCTCCTCCCACTCCTCTGATGCTGCCCCTCTCTGCCAATCCCTACTGACCTCTGCTGCCTGTCTCATCCACCTCTCCTCCCGCTCCTCTGATGCTGCCCCTCTCTGCCAATCCCTACTGACCTCTGCTGCCCGTCTCATCCACCTCTCCTCCCGCTCCTCTGATGCTGCCCATCTCTGCCAATCCCTACTGAATTCTGCTGCCCATCTCATCCACCTCTCCTCCCGCTCCTCTGATGCTGCCCCTCTCTGCCAATCCATACTGACCTCTGCTGCCCATCTCATCTACCTCTCCTCCCGCTCCTCTGATGCTGCCCCTCTCTGCCAATCCCTACTGACCTCTGCTGCCTGTCTCATCCACCTCTCCTCCCGCTCCTCTGATGCTGCCCCTCTCTGCCAATCCCTACTGACCTCTGCTGCTCATCTCATCCACCTCTCCTCCCGCTCCTCTGATGCTGCCCATCTCTGCCAATCCCTACTGAATTCTGCTGCCCATCTCATCCACCTCTCCTCCCGCTCCTCTGATGCTGCCCCTCTCTGCCAATCCATACTGACCTCTGCTGCCCATCTCATCTACCTCTCCTCCCGCTCCTCTGATGCTGCCCCTCTCTGCCAATCCCTACTGACCTCTGCTGCCTGTCTCATCCACCTCTCCTCCCGCTCCTCTGATGCTGCCCCTCTCTGCCAATCCCTACTGACCTCTGCTGCTCATCTCATCCACCTCTCCTCCTGCTCCTCTGATGCTGCCCCTCTCTGCCAATCCCTACTGACCTCTGCTGCCCGTCTCACCCACCTCTCCTCCCGCTCCTCTGATTCTGCCCCTCTCTGCCAATCCATACTGACCTCTGCTGCCCATCTCATCTACCTCTCCTCCCGCTCCTCTGATGCTGCCCCTCTCTACCAATCCCTACTGACCTCTGCTGCCCGCCTCATCCACCACTCCTCCTGCTCCTCTGATGCTGCCCCTCTCTGCCAATCCCTACTGACCTCTGCTGCTCTCCTCATCCACCTCTCCTCCCGCTCCTCTGATGCTGCCCCTCTCTTCCAATCCCTACTGACCTCTGCTGCCTTCCTCATCCACCTCTCCTCCCACTCCTCTGATGCTGCCCCTCTCTGCCAATCCCTACTGACCTCTGCTGCTCTCCTCATCCACCTCTCCTCCCGCTCCTCTGATGCTGCCCCTCTCTGCCAATCCCTACTGACCTCTGCTGCCCATCTCATCCACCTCTCCTCCCGCTCCTCTGATGCGGTCCCTCTCTGCCAATCCCTACTGACCTCTGCTGCCCATCTCGTCCACCTCTCCTCCCGCTCCTCTAATGCTGCTCCTCTCTGCCAATCCCTATTGACCTCTGCTGCCCATCTAATCCACCTCTCCTCCTGCTCCTCTGATGCTGCTCCTCTCTGCCAATCCCTACTGACCTCTGCTGCCCATCTCATCCACCTCTCCTCCCGCTCCTCTGATGCTGCCCCTCTCTGCCAATCCCTACTGACCTCTGCTGCCCATCTCATCCACCTCTCCTCCCGCTCCTCTGATGCTGTCCCTCTCTGCCAATCCCTACTGACCTCTGCTGCCCATCTCATCCACCTCTCCTCCCGCTCCTCTGATGCTGTCCCTCTCTGCCAATCCCTACTGACCTCTGCTGCCCATCTCATCCACCTCTCCTCCCACTCCTCTGATGCTGCCCCTCTCTGCCAATCCCTACTGACCTCTGCTGCCCATCTCATCCACCTCTCCTCCCGCTCCTCTGATGCTGTCCCTCTCTGCCAATCCCTACTGACCTCTGCTGCCCATCTCATCCACCTCTCCTCCCGCTCCTCTGATGCTGCCCCTCTCTGCCAATCCCCAAATGGCTGTCAATCACCCAAAGGATCCAGTTCAAACTTCTAACACTATCATAGAAAGATCTGCACAAGCTATCCCCTTCATACATTTCCTTATTAATCTCCAGATACCATCCCTCCCAGAACCTTTGCTCATCCCAAGAGACCCTTTTGTCGTCCTGCTTGGTCACCTCCCCTCACTCTCGCATCCAGGACTTCTCACAAGTGTCACCTCTCCTTTGGAACTCTCTCCCACTGCCTGTCTTGCTCCATGCCTGGACATTTTCAAAAGTACCCTTTTTTTCAAACGTACAACTATTCAGACAAGCCTATAATTGCTATAGCTAGAATTTATATCCCAGCCCAGTGTCTCAACCCCATTAGTCTCTCTAGATTGTAAGCTCACAAGGGCAGGAACCTCTCCCTGTTTCTATGCAATTCATCAAATGAACATCTATCAGAATTGGTAATTCAAACCACACATCAGTTTAACCTGCTAGTGTAAAAGTGGCCTGAGTGGTACAACACACTGTACAATCAGGACAACCAGTGACACAAGTATTTTGCTGTGCGGGAAGTATTTGAGCCGACGCGAGAGCAACAGCGCGTTACCGCAAGCACCGTGCTTAACACACGCAGCTTGGGGTAATGGAAGTCTATGGGCGACGCACGTGGTGTAAACGCCAGAGTGCGCTGCGTCGTGACGCACAAGTGCACACCGACGCGGATACCATGGAGTTCCAGTGTACTTCATGCTGAGCAGGGAGTACTTCACTGAGCGGGGGCAGGGCTATGCATATGAGACTGTCGCTGCACTCTGCCCTGCAGGGAGTACGTCACTGAGCGGGGGCGGTGCTATGCATATGAGACTGTCTCTGCACTCTGCCCAGCAGGGAATATGTCACTGAGCGGGGGCGGTGCTATGCATATGACCCTTTCAGCGCACTCTGCCCAGCAGGGAATACGTCACTGAGCGGCGGGGTCAGTGCTATGCATATGAGATTGTCTCTGCACTCTGCCCAGCAGGGAATACGTCACTGAGCGGGGGCGGTGCTATGCATATGACCCTTTCAGCGCACTCTGCCCAGCAGGGAATACGTCCCTGAGCGGCGGGGTCAGTGCTATGTATATGAGACTGTCTCTGCACTCTGCCCAGCAGGGAATATGTCACTGAGCGGGGGCGGTGCTATGCATATGACCCTTTCAGCGCACTCTGCCCAGCAGGGAATACGTCACTGAGCGGCGGGGTCAGTGCTATGCATATGAGATTGTCTCTGCACTCTGCCCAGCAGGGAATATGTCACTGAGCGGGGGCGGTGCTATGCATATGACCCTTTCAGCGCACTCTGCCCAGCAGGGAATACGTCACTGAGCGGCGGGGTCAGTGCTATGCATATGAGATTGTCTCTGCACCCTGCCCAGCAGGGAATACGTCACTGAGCGGGGGCGGTGCTATGCATATGACCCTTTCAGCGCACTCTGCCCAGCAGGGAATACGTCACTGAGCGGCGGGGTCAGTGCTATGCATATGAGATTGTCTCTGCAATCTGCCCAGCAGGGAATACGTCACTGAGCGGGGGCGGTGCTATGCATATGACCCTTTCAGCGCACTCTGCCCAGCAGGGAATACGTCACTGAGCGGCGGGGTCAGTGCTATGCATATGAGATTGTCTCTGCACCCTGCCCAGCAGGGAATACGTCACTGAGCGGGGGCGGTGCTATGCATATGACCCTTTCAGCGCACTCTGCCCAGCAGGGAATACGTCACTGAGCGGCGGGGTCAGTGCTATGCATATGAGATTGTCTCTGCACCCTGCCCAGCAGGGAATACGTCACTGAGCGGGGGCGGTGCTATGCATATGACCCTTTCAGCGCACTCTGCCCAGCAGGGAATACATCACTGAGCGGCGGGGTCAGTGCTATGCATATGAGATTGTCTCTGCACTCTGCCCAGCAGGGAATACGTCACTGAGCGGGGGCGGTGCTATGCATATGACCCTTTCAGCGCACTCTGCCCAGCAGGGAATACATCACTGAGCGGCGGGGTCAGTGCTATGCATATGAGATTGTCTCTGCACTCTGCCCAGCAGGGAATACGTCACTGAGCGGGGGCGGTGCTATGCATATGACCCTTTCAGCGCACTCTGCCCAGCAGGGAATACGTCACTGAGCGGCGGGGTCAGTGCTATGCATATGAGATTGTCTCTGCACTCTGCCCAGCAGGGAATACGTCACTGAGCGGGGGCGGTGCTATGCATATGAGACTGTCGCTGCACTCAGCCCAGCAGGGAGTACGTCACTGAGCGGGGGCGGTGCTATGCATATGACACTTTCAGAACACTCTACCCAGCAGGGAATACGTCACTGAGCGGGGGGTGGTGCTATGCATATGACCATGTCGGCACACTCTGCCAACAGGGAGTACATCACTGAGTGGGGGCGGTGCTATGCATATGACCATGTCAGCACACTCTGCCAGCAGGGAGTACGTCACTGAGCGGTGGAGGTGCTATGCATATGACCATGTCAGTACACTTTGCCCAGCAGGGAATATGTCACTGAGCGGGGGTGGTGCTATGCATATGACCCTGTCAGCACACTCCGCCCAGCAGGGAATACGTCACTGAGCGGGGGTGGTGCTATGCATATGACCCTGTCAGCACACTCCGCCCAGCAGGGAATACGTCACTGAGCGGGGGCAGTGCTATGCATATGAGACTGTTGCTGCACTCAGCCCAGCAGGGAGTATGTCACTGAGCGGGGGCGGTGCTATGCATATGACCATGTCAGCACACTCTGCCAGCAGGGAGTACGTCACTGAGCAGGGGCGGTGCTATGCATATGACCCTTTCAGCGCACTCTGCCCAGCAGGGAATACGTCACTGAGCGGCGGGGTCAGTGCTATGCATATGAGATTGTCTCTGCACTCTGCCCAGCAGGGAATATGTCACTGAGCTGGGGCGGTGCTATGCATATGACCCTTTCAGCGCACTCTGCCCAGCAGGGAATACGTCACTGAGCGGCGGGGTCAGTGCTATGCATATGAGATTGTCTCTGCAATCTGCCCAGCAGGGAATACGTCACTGAGCGGGGGCGGTGCTATGCATATGACACTTTCAGCGCACTCTGCCCAGCAGGGAATACGTCACTGAGCGGCGGGGTCAGTGCTATGCATATGAGATTGTCTCTGCACCCTGCCCAGCAGGGAATACGTCACTGAGCGGGGGCGGTGCTATGCATATGACCCTTTCAGCGCACTCTGCCCAGCAGGGAATACGTCACTGAGCGGCGGGGTCAGTGCTATGCATATGAGATTGTCTCTGCACCCTGCCCAGCAGGGAATACGTCACTGAGCGGGGGCGGTGCTATGCATATGACCCTTTCAGCGCACTCTGCCCAGCAGGGAATACATCACTGAGCGGCGGGGTCAGTGCTATGCATATGAGATTGTCTCTGCACTCTGCCCAGCAGGGAATACGTCACTGAGCGGGGGCGGTGCTATGCATATGACCCTTTCAGCGCACTCTGCCCAGCAGGGAATACGTCACTGAGCGGCGGGGTCAGTGCTATGCATATGAGATTGTCTCTGCACTCTGCCCAGCAGGGAATACGTCACTGAGCGGGGGCGGTGCTATGCATATGAGACTGTCGCTGCACTCAGCCCAGCAGGGAGTACGTCACTGAGCGGGGGCGGTGCTATGCATATGACACTTTCAGAACACTCTGCCCAGCAGGGAATACGTCACTGAGCGGGGGGTGGTGCTATGCATATGACCATGTCGGCACACTCTGCCAACAGGGAGTACATCACTGAGTGGGGGCGGTGCTATGCATATGACCATGTCAGCACACTCTGCCAGCAGGGAGTACGTCACTGAGCGGTGGAGGTGCTATGCATATGACCATGTCAGTACACTTTGCCCAGCAGGGAATATGTCACTGAGCGGGGGTGGTGCTATGCATATGACCCTGTCATCACACTCCGCCCAGCAGGGAATACGTCACTGAGCGGGGGTGGTGCTATGCATATGACCCTGTCAGCACACTCCGCCCAGCAGGGAATACGTCACTGAGCGGGGGCAGTGCTATGCATATGAGACTGTTGCTGCACTCAGCCCAGCAGGGAGTATGTCACTGAGCGGGGGCGGTGCTATGCATATGACCCTTTCAGCGCACTCTGCCCAGCAGGGAATACGTCACTGAGCGGCGGGGTCAGTGCTATGCATATGAGATTGTCTCTGCACTCTGCCCAGCAGGGAATACGTCACTGAGCGTGGGCGGTGCTATGCATATGAGACTGTCGCTGCACTCAGCCCAGCAGGGAGTACGTCACTGAGCGGGGGCGGTGCTATGCATATGACACTTTCAGAACACTCTGCCCAGCAGGGAATACGTCACTGAGCGGAGGGTGGTGCTATGCATATGACCATGTTGGCACACTCTGCCAACAGGGAGTACATCACTGAGTGGGGGCGGTGCTATGCATATGACCATGTCAGCACACTCTGCCAGCAGGGAGTACGTCACTGAGCGGTGGAGGTGCTATGCATATGACCATGTCAGTACACTTTGCCCAGCAGGGAATATGTCACTGAGCGGGGGTGGTGCTATGCATATGACCCTGTCAGCACACTCCGCCCAGCAGGGAATACGTCACTGAGCGGGGGTGGTGCTATGCATATGACCCTGTCAGCACACTCCGCCCAGCAGGGAATACGTCACTGAGCGGGGGCAGTGCTATGCATATGAGACTGTTGCTGCACTCAGCCCAGCAGGGAGTATGTCACTGAGCGGGGGCGGTGCTATGCATATGACCATGTCAGCACACTCTGCCAGCAGGGAGTACGTCACTGAGCAGGGGCGGTGCTATGCATATGACCATGTCAGCACACTCTGCTAGCAGGGAGCGCGTCACTGAGCGGGGGTGGTGCTATGCATATGACCATGTCACTACATTCTGCCTGGCAGGGAGTATGTCACTGAGCGGGGGGCGGTGCTATGCATATGACCCTATCAGCACACTCTGCCAGCAGGCAGTACGTCACTGAGCGGGGGCGGTGCTATGCATATGACACTGTCGCTGCACTCTGCCAGCAGGGAGTACGTCACTGAGCGGGGGCGACGCTATGCATATGACCATGTCAGCACACTCTGCCCAGCAGGGAGTACGTCACTGAGCGGGGGGCGGTGCTATGCATATGACCCTGTCAGCACACTCTGCCAGCAGGGAGTACGTCACTGAGCGGGGGCGTTGCTATGCATATAACCATGTCAGCACACTCTGCCCGGCAGGGAGTACGTCACTGAGCGGGGGGCGGTGCTATGCATATGACCCTGTCAGTACACTCTGCCAGCAGGGAGTACGTCACTGAGCGGGGGTGGTGCTATGCATATAACCATGTCAGCACACTCTGCCCGGCAGGGAGTACGTCACTGAGCGGGGGGCGGTGCTATGCATATGACCATGTCAGCACACTCTGCCAGCAGGGAGTACGTCACTGAGCAGGGGCGGTGCTATGCATATGACCATGTCAGCACACTCTGCCAGCAGGGAGTACGTCACTGAGCGGGGATAATGCTATGCATATGACCATGTCAGCACACCAGCACACTCTGCCAGCAGGGAGTACGTCACTGAGCGGGGGCGGTGCTATGTATATGACCATGTCGCCGCACTCTGCTGCAGGGTCATATGTTTGTCATTTTTTGCATTGCAGTGTGATGCGGCAGGAGCACTGCAACCCTCACCTCAATGCAAAAAATAAGTGTAAAACCAGCCTCATGTATCTATGCTCCCCATTGTTGTATGTTTTGCATGTATTACAGTGTTACAGAATATGTTGGCACTCTATAAATAAAAATAATAATAATATCTGTATTAACCGTTTGCAGTAGCATCACTAGGGGGGTGCGCTAGGGGCAGACCGCACCGGGTGTCACTATCAGAGGGGGTGACATCAACCCTAGTGCATCCCTGCCCGTATGTATCATGTAATTGTATATATAGACTACCTGTGTCACCGCCATTGTAAAGTGCCACAGAATATAATCAGCACACCTGCCTTACTCTCTGCACCGTGTCGTTCCCAGCTCATCTACCTGCGCAGGTTCCGGGACCTGAGGACACTGACTATGGTGGGGAATCCGCTGTCTGAGGATGAAAACTACAAGTTATTTGTTGCCGCTCACCTGCCAAGCCTGGTCTACCTGGACTACCGGCTCCTGGACGAGAACATTGTAAGATTGGCATTGTTATCATTGTAACTAGGCAGAGATCCTGCAGGCTACACGGAATGTTGGTTGTGGGAGTATTGCAGGGTAGTCCAACCCCCCCCCCCCCCCCTGTACAATCCAGCACTAGACAAAAGGTAGCCACACACCTTACAATTAAAAGATCCAATTTTACACCAATTTGATAAATATGATCAGTTTTCCCAAACAATTGAAAGCTTTTTTTTGGTTTTGATCAAGACAGGGGCGTAACAATAGAACCTGCAAGGAATGCATCTGCAGGGGGGCCCAGAAGCAGCAGAGGCCCCATGGAGGGAGAAGTTTATTTTCCCTTTCCTGAGTCCTGACTGACAACTAAGGGCATGGAGAAAAAAACATTTCTGCTCCCTACACAATTGTTTTATTAACTGCGTCTGCTCAGCCACTGATAAGGAATCATACAAAGTTTTGTAGACAGTCCCCATTCAGTGTGCAGCAGGGTCTTGTGTACAACACCCAGCCCCCAACCTCTCTACCCCTCCCCAAGTGCTGTGTACTGTAGTGATGCTGGAGGAGTCTGCAGAGCCCCGCCCCCAGCCTCTCCACCCCTCCCCATGTGCTGTGTACTGTAGTAATGCTGGAGGAGTCTGCAGAGCCCCGCCCCCAGCCTCTCCCCACCCCTCCCCAAGTGCTTTGTACTGTAGTGATGCTGGAGGAGTCTGCAGAGCCCCGCCCCCTGCCTCTCCACCCCTTCCCAAGTGCTCTGTACTGTAGAGCATTACTACAGTGCAAAGCACTTGGGAAGGGGTAGAGAGGCTGGGGGCGGAGCTCTGCAGACTCCTCCAGCATCACTACAGTACACAGCACTTGGGGAGTGGTAGAGAGGCTGGGGGAGGGGCTCTGGAGACTCCTCCAGCATCACTACAGTGCAAAGCACTTGGGAAGGGGTAGAGAGGCTGGGGGCGGGGCTCTGGAGACTCCTCCAGCATCACTACAGTACACAGCACTTGGGGAGGGGTAGAGAGGCTGGGGGCGGAGCTCGGCAGACTCCTCCAGCATCACTACAGTACACAGCACTTTGGGAGGGGTGGAGAGGCTGGGGGCGGGGCTCTGCAGACTCCTCCAGCATCACTACAGTACACAGCACTTGGGGAGGGGTGGAGAGGCTGGGGGCGGGGGCTTTGCAGACTCCTCCAGCATCACTACAGTACACAGCACTTGGGGAGGGGTAGAGAGGTTGGGGGCGGGGCTCTGCAGACTCCTCCAGCATCACTACAGTGCACAGCACTTTGGGAGGGGTGGAGAGGCTGGGGGCGGGGCTCTGCAGACTCCTCCAGCATCACTACAGTACACAGCACTTGGGGAGGGGTAGAGAGGCTGGGCGCTGTGCACAAGAGCCTAAGAGCCTGCTGCACACTGAATAGGGACTGTCTACAAATCTTTGCATACAAAACTTTTTGTGCAGAGAGCAGAAAGCTTTTTCTCTCCGCACCCTTAGTTGACAGTCTCTCAGGACAGGGAAAAGAAACATCTCCCCCAACGGGGCCCCCCTGCTGCTTCTGCCCCACCCCTCCTGCGGATGCATCCTTTTCGAGGTCTATTGTTACACCCCTCTCAGAGAAACATAGCCAGTGTGAAGTGCCTACATTCCATTTTATACCTTAAGCACCTTCCTTCCTCCATTTTGTATTTCAGAGGGACATAGCCAATGTGAAGTACCAATACTCCATTGAGGAGATGAACCATAATGAAACCCTGGAGAGGGTGAAACGAGAGAAAGAAGAACAGAGCCAGGAAGAGTTGGATAAGCACAAGGTACATTCTGGGTAATAGTCATTTGTGCTCATACTTCTGTTTCCTGACATGTCTGATAAAATGCTCGCCGTCATCGCCTGCAGCTGGAGGCCATCATGAGCAAACCTCCTCCTTTTTACCGGTATGCTGTATAAAACCTCCTCCTTTCTGCTGGTTAGCGCCTCCTCCTTCCTGCCAGTTTGCTGTATAATACCGCCTCCTTTCTGCCAGTTTGCTGTATAATACCGCCTCCTTCCTGCCATTTTATGGTATAAGACCTCCCTCTTTCTGCCAGCTTGCGGTATAAGACCTCCCTCTTTCTGCCGGTTTGCTGTATAAGACCTCCCTCTTTCTGCTGGTTTGCGGTATAAGACCTCCCTCTTTCTGCCGGTTTGCTGTATAAGACCTCCCTCTTTCTGCCGGTTTGTGGTATAAGACCTCCCTCTTTCTGCCAGCTTGCGGTATAAGACCTCCCTTTTTCTGCCGGTTTGCGGTATAAGACCTCTCTCTTTCTGCCGGTTTGCGGTATAAGACCTCTCTCTTTCTGCCGGTTTGCGGTATAAGACCTCCCTCTTTCTGCTGGTTTGCGGTATAAGACCTCCCTCTTTCTGCCGGTTTGCTGTATAAGACCTCCCTCTTTCTGCCGGCTTGCGGTATAAGACCTCCCTTTTTCTGCCGGTTTGCGGTATAAGACCTCCCTTTTTCTGCTGGTTTGCGGTATAAGACCACTCTCTTTCTGCTGGTTTGCGGTATAAGACCTCTCTCTTTCTGCCGGTTTGCTGTCTGAGACCTCCCTCTTGCTGCCGGTTGGCGGTATAAGACCTCCCTCTTTCTGCTGGTTGGCGGTATAAGACCTCCCTTTTTCTGCCGGATTGCGGTTTAAGACCTCCCTCTTTCTGCCGGTTTGCTGTATGAGACCTCCCTCTTTCTGCTGGTTTGCGGTATAAGACCTCCCTCTTTCTGCTGGTTTGCGATATAAGACCTCCCACTTTCTGCCGGTTTGCTGTATAAGACCTCCCTCTTTCTGCCGGTTTGCTGTATAAGACCTCCCTCTTTCTGCCGGCTTGCGGTATAAGACCTCCCTTTTTCTGCCGGTTTGCGGTATAAGACCTCCCTTTTTCTGCTGGTTTGCGGTATAAGACCACTCTCTTTCTGCTGGTTTGCGGTATAAGACCTCTCTCTTTCTGCTGGTTTGCGGTATAAGACCTCTCTCTTTCTGCCGGTTTGCTGTCTGAGACCTCCCTCTTGCTGCCGGTTGGCGGTATAAGACCTCCCTCTTTCTGCTGGTTGGCGGTATAAGACCTCCCTCTTTCTGCCGGTTGGCGGTATAAGACCTCCCTTTTTCTGCCGGATTGCGGTTTAAGACCTCCCTCTTTCTGCCGGTTTGCTGTATGAGACCTCCCTCTTTCTGCTGGTTTGCGGTATAAGACCTCCCTCTTTCTGCTGGTTTGCGATATAAGACCTCCCACTTTCTGCCGGTTTGCTGTATAAGACCTCCCTCTTTCTGCCGGTTTGCTGTATAAGACCTCCCTCTTTCTGCCGGTTTGTGGTATAAGACCTCTCTCTCTTTCTGCCGGTTGGCGGTATAAGACCTCCCTCTTTCTGCCGGTTTGCTGTATGAGACCTACCTCTTTCTGCCCTTTGGCGGTATAAGACCTCCCTCTTTCTGCCGGTTTGCGGTATAAGACCTTCCTCTTTCTGCCGGTTTGCTGTATGAGACCTACCTCTTTCTGCCCTTTGGCGGTATAAGACCTCCCTCTTTCTGCTGGTTGGCGGTATAAGACCTCCCTCTTTCTGCCGGTTTGCTGTATAAGACCTCTCTCTTTTTGCTAATTTGCTGTATGAGACCTCCCTCTTTCTGCCGGCTTGCTGTATAAAACCTCCCTCTTTCTGCCAGCTTGCGGTATAAGACCTCCCTCTTTCTGCTGGTTGGCGGTATAAGACCTCCCTCTTTCTGCCGGTTTGCGGTATAAGACCTCCCTCTTTCTGCCGGTTTGATGTATAAGACCTCCCTCTTTCTGCCACTTTGTGGTATAAGACCTCCCACTTTCTGCTGGTTTGTGGTATAAGACCTCCCTCTTTCTGCCACTTTGTGGTATAAGACCTCCCACTTTCTGCTGGTTTGCGGTATAAGACCCCCCTCTTTCTGCCTGTTTGCTGTATAAGACTTCCCTCTTTCTGCCACTTTGTGGTATAAGACCTCCCTCTTTCTGCCGGTTTGCAGTATAAGACTTCCGTCTTTCTGCTGGTATTTGGTATAAGACCTCCCTCTCTCTGCCGGTTTGCTGTATAAGACCTCCCTCTTTCTTCCGGTTTGCGGTATAAGACCTCCCTCTTTCTGCCGGTTTGCGGTATAAAACCTCCTTCTTTCTGCTGGTTGGCGGTATAAGACCTCCCTCTTTCTGCCAGTTTGCTGTATGGTACCTCCTCCCTCCTGCCAGTTTGCGGTATAAGACCTCCCTCTTTCTGCCAGTTTGCTGTATCAGACCTTCCCCCTTTCTGCCGGTTTGCGGTATAAGACCTTCCTCTTTCTGCCGGTTGGCTGTATGGTACCTCCTCCCTCCTGCCGGTTGGTGGTATTAGTGTATTGTTGTTACGTTATGCTGTTTTTCACTCTTGCACGTGTTATTTGCATTTAGGCGGCTTACGTGGAGTACCTGAATGGCCCGTTCCTGTTTGAAGCTCTGTATGCAGAGGATGCGGATGGGACCCGGTTGTCCTCCCTCCCCGGCATGGATGAACTCGTGGACTCATATCCTTTCTCAATGGCGCCAATCGTGTGCAGCGTCTTTTACTGGAAACAACAAGAGGGGGGGGGGAACCAGGCAGGGCCATACCTGGTAATCATGGGGTACACCAGTATGACTTAGACAATGTCCTCCTCCCTATAATATACCCCACCTATAGTAACCCCTAGGGTCATACTGTACAACAAGCGAAGCCATCATTACACCCTCTCTCAGTATCAGGTGTTGCCATTTTAACCCCCCCCCCCATCACCACCACAAGGGCAATTATCATTATTATGATTTAGTATTTATATAGCGACAACATCTTCCGCAGCGCTGTACAGAGTACATTGTCTTGTCACTGCCCTCTCTACCCCAACCATAATCCTTCTTCCATGTCCACCACAAGTGTACCCGAGGTGACATGCGACACGATGAGATAAACGTGTATGTACAGTACAAAACATACTAATAACCAGGCTGTTTTACTCGTTTTATTTTGCTGCCTGAAAGAGTTAATTTCTAGGCATGGAAGTGACAGCTTCTGTCTTGTTGGGAATATTACTGATAAGCAAAGTACAGCCATAAAAGTTTTCCTGGCAGAATACAACTTCTGAGGGCAGAGAGAGATAATATAAATGAACTATTGAACTTTTTCAAACTCTGGGACACTTAATAGTTTGCCACTGATTATAGACTGTAAAACATCCAACCTACTTTGCAAATGTTTAAATATAAAAGAAAATAATGGGATACTTAAAGCGGAACTGACGAGGATTTTAAAACAAAGGTTTCACTTACCTGGGGCTTCCGCAAGCCCCCAGCAGCCGTCCTGTTCCGCGCCGGTCCTGCCCGAGCCTCCGTTCTCCCGCCGCCAGCTACTTTCGGTTTTGGCCGGGCCACTGCTCCTGCGCGGCTCTGGCCACGTGTACCCTTCTTCGCGTTCCAGTCCACAACAGAGCTATTGCAGACGGGAATGCGTAAAAAGGATATGCTTGTGGCCCCTCGACTTACAAGTCAAGGAACGAAACGGAGTGGTGGCGGAGAGCGGAGGATTGTGGAAGACCGGCGCGGGACAGGACGGCTGCTGGGGGCTTGCAGAAGCCCCAGGTAAGTGAAACGGTTTGTTTTAAATTCCTCTTCAGTTCCAGTTAAAGTTTCACCTCAGGTTCACTGTAAACGCTTTTCTGCAGCCGAGTAGAAAATCATTTGGCATCAATTCCCATTGTTCTGTCGTCACGTTTTTAGCCCCATGTGTGTGTGTGTGTGGGGGGGGGGGGGGGGGGGGGGCACAGAACCACCGAATGCAACTACTGTGGGATCTGAGAAATTTCACATTGCATTTAGATGAATGCTCCCAGCCATACATCTGAATGGAGCTTCCGTCGATCACGGTGTTAAATGACATCCACGAGCACTGGCAGTCGCCTATCTGAACCGGCCCTAAGTGGGAGGCAGAGTCCTGTGAGATGGTGATCTGTGCTATGAAGCTCCGCAATAAAATTAAAAAGTGCAAGCCCTGGAAATTTGGTGAGCGCTTTTTTTAAAGCAGTTTTCCCTGCTTTTCTAAGCGTTTTTGCTCAGCGATTAATTTTTTCATTACCTGATGTCAGTCAAGCTGGCCACTAACGGTCCAATTTCTAGCGAAAAATCGTTCGAGCGATCAGAAATTCTGATCGGATTGGTTGTAAATCTCAGTTGATGGGCACAATTGATAATGAACGATTATAAAAACAATTTTCCAAAATTTTGATTTTCTTGTTGGTCATGATAGATAGGAAGCAATGATTGGTTCGTTGATGGTGTAGCGAACGATTTTTCGTCCAATCAGAATTTCTGATCGCTCAAATGATTTTTCACTAGAAATTGGACCATTAGTGGCCACCTTCAGGAAGTGAACTCTTGGACCCAGAAATGAATAAATACAATGTATTTGTTCATTAACCACCCTGGCGTTCTGATAAGATCGCCAGGGAGGCTGCGGGAGGGTTTTTTTTAAATTAAAAAAAAACTATTTCATGCAGCCAACTGAAAGTTGGCTGCATGAAAGCCCACTAGAGGGCGCTCCGGAGGCGTTCTTCCGATCGCCTCCGGCGCCCAGAATAAACAAGGAAGGCCGCAATGAGCGGCCTTCCTTGTTTTGCTTACACCGTCGCCATAGCGACGAGCGGAGTGACGTCATGGACGTCAGCCGACGTCCTGACGTCAGACGCCTCCGATCCAGCCCTTAGCGCTGGCCGGAACTTTTTGTTCCGGCTGCGCAGGGCTCAGGCGGCTGGGGGGACCCTCTTTCGCCGCTGCTCGCGGCGAATCGCCGCAGAGCGGCGGCGATCGGGCAGCACACGCGGCTGGCAAAGTGCCGGCTGCGTGTGCTGCACTTTATTTGGCGCAAATCGGCCCAGCAGGGCCTGAGCGGCAGGCTCCGGCGGTACTGGACGAGCTGAGCTCGTCCATACCGCCCAGCTGGTTAAAGCTCTCAGGAAATCCCAATTCAAAGCGCTTTTTCAGCGGTTTGCAATTTCCCTATACTTTCTATTGAATCATAAACACTCAAAAAATGGTGCAGGAGCCGCATTTGGTATTTAATACAAAGCGCTTCGCTTATGTGAGAACACTCACATAGAGCAGCATGGCACTAGCGATTTTAAGGCAATTTCTAAAATCGCCAGCACTAAAAAAAAGAGTGAAATCGCTCTCAGTGTGAACAAGACATAAAACACAGCTGCATTTCTGACACCATGTCGATCGGCGCACAAACTCGTCTGCGCAAAACTAGCCAGATGTGTTGAGTGATCAGATATTAGCCCGGACACACAGTGAAAGTACAATCAGCCCATTTCTGTTCCTGACATTCACCTTAACTCGGACCCCACATACAGGGCGAAGTGTACCGAGGTCTGCCGGAGCATATTCACCTACGGCCTGGAGCACCACAAGAAGAGGGAAGCAGAAATGGCGGTCTTTAATGAATGCATGCTGGAGGCCATTTTGGAAAACCAGGAGGCGGGGTCTACAAAAATTCAAGACTTCCAAATGAAGAACAGTGAGGTACGGGGGGTAAACAGAGGATCGCAGACGGTCTGGTAAGATAATTATACTCACCTCATAGGAAGCTGCTCATGGGAACTCTGCAGCACCTGTGTGACATCACTTCTGGTGCAGTATGACTGTAGTTAGAGGACTAACTCTCCATTGCTTCACACTGGAGCTGGCTTCCCGTATACGCAGAGTGCACATACATCCAATTCTGATTGGCCAATTTTACCACAAAAATTGGATGTGTGTGTGTACACACCCTCAGGCATCTGCCCCAAAAGTGTGGAGGAGGAGTAACCTGCCAGCCCAGACGCAGTGATGTTCACATGAGGTCTACTAACATCATTCTACCAGGAGGAGAGGGGGTGGCAGGGGCTTAGAGGGCCCACTTCTGGTTAGAAGCAGACTGCAGCGGCACAGTACATCACCGGTGCCAGTGACAGGTCCTCCTTAGGCCTCTCTTTGAATCTAACATGTTGGCATTGATGGTGTGTTTCAGCTGTTCGATGAGCTCTCCCAATTCACAGACCAGCAGGCTGTGGATACCAAGACCTTGCAGTACAGCCAGGACATCGCCCAGCTCATGGATGCCCTGCTGACCCTGGAGCTACAGCTGGTGGACCAACTAGAGGTCAGTCACCTTCTCATAAGAGACACCATGGAGGACAATCATTGTCATACTGCCTTGTGGAACTACAGGACACTTATTTTCTGATTGGTCACATTGTGTAGACCAATGGGAATCTTTGCTGGGAAATTCAAATCACCTCACCCCTTCATGATAACTCAAATAGCCCCTCACCCATCCATGATAACTGAAATAGCCCCTCCCCCATCCATGATAACTGAAATAGCCCCTCCCCCATCCATGATAACTCAAATAGCCCCTCACCCATCCATAATAACTCAAATAGCCCCTCACCCATCCATGATAACTGAAATAGTCCCTCACCCATCCATAATAAATCAAATAGTCCCTCACCCATCCATAATAACTCAAATAGTCCCTCACCCATCCATAATAACTCAAATAGCCCCTCACCCATCCATAATAACTGAAATAGCCCCTCACCCATCCATAATAACTCAAATAGCCCCTCCCCCATCCATGATAACTGAAATAGCCCCTCCCCCATCCATGATAACTTAAATAGCCCCTCACCCATCCATGATAATTCAAATAGCCCCTCCCCCATCTTTGATAATTCAAATAGCCCCTCCCCCATCTTTGATAATTCAAATAGCCCCTCCCCCATCCATGATAATTCAAATCACCCCTCCCCCATCCGCTGGCGCCGCCAATAAATTAAAATTTTCTGCATTGCTCATTGACTTCCATGCATTCCGCCACTGTGTCGCTGCGAAAGTCTGACAGTGACATGCTGTTGACTTTGCGGCGGGTCAGCAGCCAATCGGAAACTTCTGGCGCAATGTGTCAGGGCCCTTTCACACCGGGGCGGTGCGTCAGATTGCCGCACTGCTACCGCAGCCTAATGCAACCCTACGGGGAAGTTCATACTGCCCACGTTGCGGTGCGCTGCCCCAGAAGTCCCTAATCTAAAGCTAGCACAGAACTATGTAACCGTGCGAGATCCGCGGCGATCTGCGTCGGCTCGGGAGTCATGTTAGTCTATGGGGACGCAGGGTTTTTTAAAAAGTCGATGACGTGGCGCACATGCGCGGAAGCATATTTTTACAATACGCTTCCGTGCACTTCTGCATACCCTGAAGCAGGAAGTGACCGCAAGCGCGTGTTACTACGCAATCTTCCCTGAAGCCCTGGTTCTGGCGGTGCAACGGGCGTGACGCACTGCATCGCTGCCGCCAGTTTCCCATTGACTTTCATTGCTGTTGCATCACCCTGTGTGCAGAAAGGGTAACGCAATGCAAAGAAAGTCCTGTGTAAAAGGGGCCTAAAGCAAACCTGTGAGGTCTGCAATCCCAGAATTTGGATACTTACCTTGGAAGGGGGCTCCAGAAGCATCCCCGCCCTCCGCCAGGCCGTTCCAGTGCAGAGACCCCCGAAGATCGTGGCCGCAGTGCGCCTGCTCAGCAGTATGGACCCGCTGGGTCTTAGGTGGAAAAAGCTGATCAAGTCCGTGCTTCTGCACATGCGGGAGCTGTCAGCAAGTCCTTGTCAGCGGCTTTGCAGAGGCGACAGCGCTGGACGGGCCAGTGGAGGCAGACAGGAGAAACCTCTGAAGGACCCAGAAGCTTCCCATCCCTTTGGGTCACTTTTTTCCCTTCAGAGGAACTTTAACGCAGGATTGAATTTCATCCCAATCAGTAGCTAATATCCCCTTTCCCACGAGAACTCATTACCTTTTCTCAAATAGATCATCAGGGATGTCTGTGCGGCTGATATTGTGGTGAAAACCCCTCCCACAGTGTGACGTCATGACCATGGTCCTGACAGTTTGCAGTCTGTGGACCTGGTTGCATTGTGGGAAATGTTTTTTTTTTCTAACTAAAAAAGTAAGCAGTATCTTCCTCTGTGCACAGAACTCTCTGTAACGAACATTCCGTACAGATCACCTGGCAGCACTAAAGATATCACCACAAGTGATAAATGTCAGAATGTAAATCCGGGACATGAACGATTTTACAATGGGCAAACTCTGATTCAATAATCTATAAATTAATATTGTAAAAAAAATAAAAGCCATTTTATTTCTGATGTTATTTTCACTACAGGTCCTCTTTAATAACGTGTGACTTGTTTGCCCACACAGGAGATCATCAAGGAATATGAGCGGAACATCTCTGAACTTGTGTCCTCCTTCCTGGAGACCGTGCAAGGCTTATATCCTTCCCTCTGATAGGAGCAATGCTTTCTGCATATATTATGTCCGGCTATCTGTCCCAGAGGCCATGTTCAGCAACAGGGCACTAATGTTATACGATTCCAAAATTATTATTATTATTTATTGGATTTATATAGCGCCAACATATAGCACAGCGCTGTACAATACATAGGATTACAGACAATGATTACAGGGGTGACCAACAGCACAATACAGGTAATAGACAATAGATACAACAATACAGGTAATAAAACACAAAAATATACACACTACAATACAGGTAGTATAATGCCAGATCATACACTGGAATGGTAGTGCTAATAATACAGGTTTACATATTCTGGGTAGGATGTACAATCAAGTATGATACACAGGAGGAGAGGGCCTGCCAAAGGCTTACAGTCTAGAGGGAGGGGTTGGTGACACGAAAGGAGGAGAGCTGCATCAAGAAGTTCTCGGCACAGAGAGTTAGGGCAGCGTCGAGGTGGAGTAGGCCTCCTTGAAGAAGAGAGTTTTGAGTGCTTTTTTGAAGGTGATGAAGGAGGGGGCAAGCCAGATGGGCAGTGGGAGAGAGTTCCACAGGATGGGGGCAGCTCTAGTGAAGTCCTGTAGTCGTGCATGGGAGTGTGAGATGCATGGTTAGGAGGAGGTTTTTGGGAGGAGCAAAGTGGACGGCCAGGTGTGTATCTGCTGACCAGGTGAGAGAAGTAGGACGGGCAGGACTTGTGTCCAAGACAAAATGTAAGATATATAGCAGAATGCAGTAAAGAGGCCCTGTAGTGACATATAGCAGAATGCAGTAAGTTATTCAAGATATCTGTGTTTATAGTAATTTTCCTGGTTTCACTATCTGCACAGAATTTGTATGTTCTCCTCGTATCTGTGTGGGTTTTCTCATGGCACTCAGGGTTTCTCCCACTTCCCAAAAACATACAAATAAGTTAATTGGCTTACCCTAAATTGGCCCTAGACTATGATACATACATAAAAGACTGTGTTAGGATTAGATTGTGAGCTCCTCTGAGGACAGTCAGTGACATGACTATATACTCTGTAATGTGCTGCAGAAGATGTCAGTGCTATATAAATACATAATAATAATATGGTAGGACATTAGACTATGACTATGGTAGGGATTAGATTGTGAGCTCCTCTGAGGACAGTCAGTGACATGACTATGTACTCTGTAATGTGCTGCAGAAGATGCCAGTGCTATATAAATACATAATAATAATATGGTAGGACATTACACTATGACTATGGTAGGATTAGATTGTGAGCTCCTCTGAGGACAGTCAGTGGCATGACTATGTACTCTGTAATGTGCTGCAGAAGATGTCAGTGCTATATAAATACATAATAATAATATGGTAGGACATTACACTATGACTATGGTAGGATTACATTGTGAGCTCCTCTGAGGACAGTCAGTGACATGACTATGTACTCTGTAATGTGCTGAAGAAGATGTCAGTGCTATATAAATACATAATAATATGGTAGGACATTACACTATGACTATGGTAGGATTAGAGTGTGAGCTCCTCTGAGGACAGTCAGTGACACGACTATGTACTCTGTATAGTGCTGCAGAAGATGTCAGTGCTATATAAATACATAATAGTGATATGGTAGAACATTAGACTATGCCTATGGTAGGATTAGAGTGTGAGCTCCTCTGAGGACAGTAAGTGACATGACTATGTGCTCTGTAATATGCTGCAGAGGATGGCAGTGCTATATAAAAACATAATAATAATAATATGGTAAGACATTAGACTATGACTATGGCAGGATTAGAGTGTGAGCTCCTTTGAGGACAGTCAGTGACATGACTATGTACTCTGTACAGTGCTGCAGAAGATGTCACTGCTATATAAATACATAATAATAATATGGTAGGGCATTAGACTATGACTATGGTAGGATTAGATTGTGAACTCCTCTGAGGACAGTCAGTGACATGTCTATGTACTCTGTAATGTGCTGCAGAAGATGTCAGTGCTATATAAATACATAATAATAATATGGTAGGACATTAGACTATGACTATGGTAGGATTAGAGTGTGAGCTCCTCTGATGACAGTCAGTGACATGACTGTGTACTCTGTAATGTGCTGCAGAAGATGTCAGTGCTATATAAATACATAATAATAATATGGTAAGACATTAGACTATGACTATGGGAGGATTACATTGTGAGCTCCTCTGAGGACAGTCAGTGACATGACTATGTACTCTGTAATGTGCTGCAGAAGATGTCAGTGCTATATAAATACATAATAATAATATGGTAGGACATTGCACTATGACTATGGTAGGATTACATTGTGAGCTCCTCTGAGGACAGTCAGTGACATGACTATGTACTCTGTAAAGTGCTGCAGAAGATGTTAGTGCAATATAAACACTAAATAATATATTGCTGCACATTGGTATGTAGCCCCGCCCTCCAAGTGATGTCACAGTCTAGGCTAATAAGATATGTGGAGCTAATGCAGAGCATTCTGGGTATAATTTGTACAGGCTTCCAAACTCTCAAGCTTCAGTACTAGGATTGCAGCAATAACCATAAACAAGTAATAGGGAGTGTATGAATGTGTTTTCTCCACTAGAGGGCAGGAGAGAGAGCAGAGGACTTGTTCTTATCAGTTACTGTATAAAGTCAGGTGATCCCATGGCACTGCACTGTTATCTCCTACAACATAACGCCTGCGTGACGCCCAAAAGGTTGAAATGACCTTCTAGTGAGACACCCCTCTAAGGTATATTTCCAACGCTGGATGTAGCCATAATATTCAGAGCCGAGCTTGTACTGAGGGCAAAATAAGGCTCTACCCAGTATTTGTACACTGTTCATAATAAAGTGTTTAAGGTGCATACACACATGCAATTATGATTGGCCAATCACTGACCAATTTTACAACCTTTATGTACTATAAGGACCAACAGGTTTTTAATACTATGAACATATCGAGTAGGGTACGGTACACATATCCAATTCCGATTGGCCAGTTTCACCACCTCCCTGTAGTTAGAGAGCTTTCCTACACAATGTGTTCGAAGTATTCACAATCTGTCAGTCCTCATACTACATGGAGGAGGGGGTAAAATTGCTCAGTGATTGGCCATTCCAAATTGAATGTGTGTATGCACCTTAAAGGACAACTGAAGCAAAAGGTATATGGAGGCTGCCACATTTATTTCCTTTTAAACTATACCAGTTGCCTGGCAGCCCTGCTGGTCCTCTGCCTGTAACACGTTTAGCCATAGACCCAGAACAAGCATGCAGCAGATCAGGTGATTCTGACATTATTGTCAGATCTGACAAGATTAGCTGCATGCTTGTGCCTGGTGTGTGATTCAGACACTACTGCAGCCAAATAGACCAGCAGGGCTGCCAGGCAACTGGTATTGTTTAAAAGCAAATAAATATGGCAGCCTCCATATACCTCTCACCTCGGGTGTCTTTTAAGTGTATATAGAGGAGAGAAGAGGCACAGCAGAACCATGTAACAGGAGGCTGCTATCCCACCCAGAAAAGACCTGGCTGCAGTGATCCAAATGAAGCTGAGATTTGAAGGTGAATTTGAAACAGAAATTTGCCCTCTTAAAGGAAACCTGAGATGAACTACGTTTCAGGGGTTCTACTTACCTGGGGCTTCCTCCAGCCCCCTTGCGGCTGCTCGGTCCCTTGCTGTCTCCATGGGCCGCTCCTGCCCCCTGCTGGACGGTCCGGTACTCTGGCCGGGTCACGGTTCGTCGCACATGCATGGGGGAGTGTAATGCTCCCATGGCCAGGAGCGTTTTGTGCCTGCGCAGTAGTAACCAGAGTTTTGGCCGTGCAGAGGGAGATGGGGAGGCCTGGGGAGATGGCGAGGGTCTGAGCGGCCTCAAGGGGGGCTGGAGGAAGCCCCAGGTATAAAACCTGGGACTTAGTTCATCTCAGGTACACTTTAAAGAGACATTGTAACATAAAAAAGTGCCCCTGGGGGGTACTTACCTTGGCTGGTCTCGCTGGGCCCCTCCAAAACCACAGCAGTAGCAGCAATATTAACCTTCCCTGGCTCCAGTGCAGGCGCAGTAGTGACTCCCCGATGGGCTATGGCGGACATAGCCAATCCCAATCAGGTCTGCTCTACTGTGCAGGCGCAAGTTGCCTGCGTAGTAGAGCGGACCTGACTGGGATCGGCTATTTCTGCCTGATCCCGAGCAGAGAGCTGCTACTGCGCCTGCGCTGGAGCTGGGAAGATAAATATTTACACAGCCGCCGTTTGGAGGGGCACAGGAAGACCACCATGGGATGGAGGAGGACGGGGGATGCCTAGAGAGGATCCAGAGGCTTCCTTTTCCTGAGGTAAGTACCCCCTGGGCCCAGGGGCATTTCTTTACGTTACAGGTTTTCTTTAAAACAGAAGGTATTTGCAATTATTCAGGTTGGAGTGAGCATATGATGTCTCCCACAATGCATCACTGCTGAATAAGCAAACCATCCCTTTGTTGTCCCTGTAAGCTAGCCACACCTCCAGAACCGCTGGTAAGAATTTGGCAGTTTTTTTCCGTCTTTGTTTTAGAATTTGAAGGATTGGCTTTACTGTTTGGTCGGAGTTGCTCTTTAACACCCCAGATCACAATGGCTCAGATCCGCGACCTGGAGAACCACCATCACGAGAAGCTGCTGGAACTCTCCGTCAGCATCCTGGACCGAGTCCTGAAGGGGGAGATGGATGAAGACATGACAGACGAGCTGCGAGTGGTAAGCAGAGTCTGTCCTCGGTTCTGTTCCGCGACGGTTCCTCTGCTCAGAAACGGCTAACTGTGTCTGTTCTCTACCGCCCCCTGCTGGCAGCTCTTCGTGGACAAGGACACCATCATCAACGCAGTCAGCGCCTCGCATGACATACACCTGCTGAAAATCGATAACAGAGAAGATGAACTCGTCACCAAGATAAATAACTGGGCCACCAACCTCATACAGAAGGTGAGACTGGGCACCGCTACAAAACATTCATTGAGGCTGGTTTCACACTGTAAACTGGCGACAGCGATGCAGTGCGTTGCGCCCCCTGCACTACATCGCACTGCCAAAACAGGCCTTCAGGGAACACAGCGTTAGTACACTGTGTTTCCTGTCTGGCCACCAGCAAAGCGGGAAGTGACACGGGCTTGCGGTCACTTCCTGCTTCCGGTATGCGAAAGTGCACAGAAGTGTACTGTTAAAATACACTTCCGCGCATGTATGCCGCAACATTGCGAGGCCAACATTTTTAAAATCTCTGCGTTGCCATAGAGTAACATGACTTCCGGTCCGACGCAAGTACGCGCAGGGCCGGAGCTACCATAGGAAAAAATGGGCAATTGCCCCAGGGCCCCAGAGCCTGTAGGGGCCCCCAAGGTGTCCCTCCCCCATCTGAACTGTTGCTCCCCAGGGACACTGCAGAGTCTGTTAAGTTGGGAGGTGGTTGGGGGAGGGTCAGCAGCCAGCTCAGGGGCCCAGGAGGGAAATTTGGCTGCAACAAAGGGCCTCTAATGACGCTTTTTGGTAGGGGTGTCTGTTGGGGGCCCCCAGGCTAATCTTGCCCTAGGGCCCAATTGTTACTTGAACCGGCCCTGAGTACGCGTATTAACGTAGTTTTGTCGTTAGCGGCGGGATGCGGTGAAAACCTCACTTACGTCGCATTGCACCGTACTGTGCCAGTCTCCATAGACTTTCATTTCCCGGCGGTGAGGTGCGGTGAAAATACAGCACCACCCTGGTGTGAAAGGGCCCTGGAAGTGAAATATTGGATTATGCAGATGTATGAAGGAACATCACCCCGCAGGTTGTCTGCAGCACTGAAATACGGCAGTATTAATCAGCTATTGATCCACTAACCCTGGTGAAAGCAGGATTTATCATTATTGATTTATAAAGCGCCAACATATTCCGTGGCGCTGATTTAACGCAAAGTAAAAATCAAAATCAAGAGAGTGCCATATATACTCAAACATAAGTCAATCTGGTATATAAGTCGACCCAAATATTTGACCCTCCTAACCTGAAATTTTTTGATGACTCAAGTATAAGTCGACTCAGGAAAGTGTGCCATAAAGGACTTAAAGAAAATCTGTAACGAAAAACCTCCCCTGTGGGTACTCACCTCGGGTGGGGGAAGCCTCCGGATCCAATCGAGGCCTCCTCGATCCCACGGTGGCAGCGAAAATCCTCCCGGAGCGGTGGCGATGTAAATATTTACCTTTTGGCTCCAGCGCAGGCGCAGTATCCGCTCTTCCCGCGGAGATAGGCGAAAATAGCCAATCTACGTTGGGCCGCTCAACTGCGCAGGCACAAGTCTCCTGCACCTGCATGGTAGAGCGGCCCCGACGGAGATCGGCGATTTCCGCCTATCTCCGTCAGAAGAGCCGCAACAGCTCCCCCGCTGGAGCCTGGAAAGGCTCCCGACAGGGTCTGTCGGGCCACTGTTCGGAGGGCTGCAACGAGACCCTCGTGGGACAGAGGAGGACGGGGGAAGCCTCATTAGGATCCGGAGGCTTCCCCCTCCCGAGGTGAGTACCCCCCAGGGGACGTTTTTCATTTTTACAGTGTCTCTAGAACCCTTTCCCGACCGCCTAACGCCGATCGGCGTCAAGAGAGGTTGGTGGAGATCAGTGGGGATTGCACGCATATACAGTATGTGCGCCCATGCCCATTGAATAACGGAGCGGAGCTCCGTCACCAGCCTGCTAGCCCACGATCGCGACTAACAGGCTGTTAAAAATACATTTAAAAAAAGTTGTACAGCGCAACGATCTAGTGGAGTGCTGTACGGGGAACAGCTCTGTCACTGAGCTGAACCCAGGAGAGGCTCATAAACGATTGTCTCTCATAGGCTAATGCCTACGAGAGACGATCATGCTAATTGGCTACGGGGGGGGGGGGGGGGGGGGGGGTTGGTAGGGGAGACAAAAAGAAAATAAAAGAACATTTAAGTGAATAATAAAAAATACAGATCAGAGCCCACCAACAGAGAGAGGGGAGATTAATTTGTGTGCTACCGTAAGTTGTATGGCTGTGCAGCACACTGGTTTTTTTTTTAAACAATTTTTATTGGTTTTCAACAAAGACATAGTATCTATCATGCGGATCAATTTTCAAAGCAGAAGAAAAATTGTTGTATTTACATAGATACTAGCCTTCCCTATCTCCCCTTAACCCTCCCTAACCCACCCTCCCCCAATGCCCCCACCTCCCCAGAGCCCCACTGTGCCTCAAGATCACAACTAAGAAGAGCCAAGTCTATTTGTGTCGCTGGTGACCTTCAGGTTCCCCAGTGTGTCACGGATATCCTCAAGACAGTACCAAGAAGTTAGTGTAAAGTCTCTCATCAACGCCTGGATTTGTTGAGAGGAAAATTGCCGTGAAACAAATGTTCTCCAGACCTTAAAAAAGGCTTTAGTTCTCAGTTCTTTAGCTTGTAACGTATTCAGTCTTTCCATATGAAACACATATAGCAATTCATGTTCCAGCAAAGAGATACCTGGAGGAAAAGAGTCCAGCCATTTGCAGAATATAGGTCCGTACACACGCCGGACTTTAGGCAACGACGGGTCCGTCGTTGCCTCCCGCTGGGTGGGCGTGCCAGCGACAGTCCGGCGTGTGTACGCTCTGTCGTCATACTGATACGGCTGTTTCTGAGCGATCCGCCCGACGGATCGCTCAGAAACAGCCGTATCAGTATGACGACAGAGCGTACACACGCCGGACTGTCGCTGGCACGCCCACCCAGCGGGAGGCAACGACGGACCCGTCGTTGCCTAAAGTCCGGCGTGTGTGCGGACCTTTAGGCTCTCCTTGCTGCTATTAGTATTATATGGAATAGTGTAGAGGGAGAACCTTGAGGAGTTTCTGTGGGCTGCTTAACATAATTAAAGAGACAGAGCAAACATGACTTATTCACTTTCTTTTTACATAGTTTATTTGCGTATTTGAGCACTTTATCCCCAAAAATTTGAATCTTACTGCAGGTCCATATGCAATGGAACAGGTCCGCATTAGCCTGACTACATTTAGGGCAATAGGGGTTGTAGCCTGGGGGAGGCGATTTATATTTGATGTTAAATGCATATTTGCCCCTATGGATAAACAAGAGGTGTGATGTTCTCCATTCTCTTGATAACCTGCCTAACCATCAGATTACCTTCCAATATTTGAACTCCCGTCCCTTCTTCCTGCAGGATCTCTTCCCATTTTTTCATTGCCCCTTCTGCTAATTTTTTGCTGTCAAGTTCCCGAATAGCTAGATAAAAATCTGCCAAAGATCTAAAAGTCAATCCAGGCTTTAGGATAGCGTCAAATTTCGTGGGTGCAATTATAGAGGAGTGTGCACGTAAACCTTGATTTACCATAGAGCGGATCTGCGCATAGGCTAGGAAATCCCCTGACTGGAGATTAAATTTCTCTCTAAGCTCTCTGAAGGTCAACCACCTTCCCTCGGAGAGATTAAACATATTTCCCAAACACTTAATCCCTCTATCTTCCCATTTGGCAAAAGTTTTTTGTTGAATACTCGCCGGATAATTGGGGTTTCCCCATATCGGGAGATATTTAGAAAAGCTGTACGAAAGTCCGCATTTTTTTCTTACTGCTTTCCATGCTGCTATGGTATCTCTAAAGATCAAATTATGTTTCAAACGTACTGGCAGGTTTCTTAGCTGGGCATGTAGTATACCTGCCAATGACCAGGGGAGTGCTTGTTCTTGTTCTAAGTCTGTGTTGGAATAGTGGCTAATATTAGTAATCCAGTCATGAGAATGTCTGAGTAAGGCTGCAAGATTGTAATCTCTAATTGAAGGGAGATTGAGTCCTCCTAGGTGCTTAGGGAGGGTAAGTTTAATTCTTGAAATCTTAGGTTTCCTAGACTGCCAAATAAATTTAGACCAGGCCGATTGAAGTGAGGCTATATCCTTATGTTTGAGGAGGAGTGGGACCGTCTGCAAGGGGTACAATAGTCTACCCATTGATATCATTTTAATTAAAGCTATTTGTTAAGCTTGGGGGTGTAATCTCCACAGTCAGCATACAACACATAAGCTGACGTGAAGGAGGTACACACACCAGCACAAGGGATCAGGATATCCCCAGTTTAGTGGAGGAGAGGACTGACTCCAATAGGAGATTGTGGTGCACAGAGCCGGTGCAGATCTGAACAGCCACAAACACTTTCGTAATAACGTCTCAGCGCAAAGTAGCGCTGAGCGCATAAACCAGGACTGAGGAGATCAGGACAGGTAGACAGAATGAACGCTTGCTAGCTAGCGATTACTTAGCGACAGCAAGCGTCCAAAACCGGACAGACTGGAATGAGGCAGCCAATGCGTTGCGGCGATGGCGTGCCTCACAAAGACAGGACAGGAGAGACAGGAAATAGCAGGATCGAGATAGATGAACGTAACACAGATAAATATACAATAAGTATGTTTTCCTAGCGTATTACAATTACAGCTATCAATGAAACTATTTGTAAGGTCTGACTAACATATGTATATATCGGCAATGAACCGATATATGACATAAGCAGGAACGCTGACTAGGACTGGAGTAATACAGGGAACAGGACTCAGAAGGATTCGCTATCTCTTCGCAGAGATGAACGCAATCCACAAACAGTAACAGAACAGGATTCAGAAGGATTCGTTATCTCTTCGCAGAGATGAACGCAATCCACAAACAGGACCAGGAACAGGATAACTAGCTCAGCACGGGTGTTCACGATACGCGCAAACTACCAAAACGTGCTGGAAAACTGACTAACTGAACACAGGAAATAAACAGTTCGTGTACGTATATATCAGCAACACTGATATATCAACGTAACACGGATACAAGGAAAATAACAAAATGCGCAAGTATGCGTATATATTGGCGATGAACCAATATATGACACAAGACAAGCAAGTAACAACTTCTAGAACAAGAGCAGAACTAGGAGGACTCGCTGACCCCTTCGCAGGAGTCAGCACAGTCCACACGGACTAGGAACGAGGTGGGGCACGAGCAGAGTAACAGATGGAATCTGAGACTATGGTAGCCCATGAGACATTGCAGGAAGCAGTTCTTTATACTGAGGTCATCCAATGGGAGCAGACCTGCAGATTCCCACACAAGTGAATGGTAATTAATCACAGGCTGACAGCAGGAAAAGGCAGACAATGATATGCAGCCTGCAGGAAAGGGACTGCCCCTCCCACTGCAGCAGACAATGTTTGTTTACACAAGAGCATGTCAAACTGTCATTAATTTCAGAGTGACTGCAGATGGAATCAGCAACTAGTTCAAGTGCAAACCAAACTATGCAAGAAAATGCATGTAATGACATCAGAACTGCTTGGGTTACAATACCACTGCAGCCAGCAATAAACGCTGCAGACATGATCATAACATTACCCCCCCCTTAAAAGCGGATACCAGACGCTTTTTGAAACTGAAATTCCCAACAAAACAATCTGACTGATAATTCATGATGACCGGGACAGCCCGGCAAGACCAAATTCCAGAATCAGTCCCCACAAGACTGGACCCATCAGAACCAGAACCTACAGAACCATGCCCGTCAGCACCACAAGCCTCAGTGTGATACCCATCAGAACCACGACTTCCAGAGAAAAGCCCCCAGAAACTCTCTGAGCGATACCCACCGCCTTCTCGGGACTGTCCAAAAACGCCAAAGCCTTTGCAATGCCCACCGGAACTGTCCCCACCAACACAAAACCCACCGTTGAACCAGTCCAAGGTACCAGGACAAGTTTCCTCAGAGATCTCCCAGAACACTTGGAAGCTCCAAAGAGATCCCCACAGGTCAGAACGCCCCTTAGGCTCACATGGAGAACCATCAAGAACCCCTATGGAACCCAGGGCAACTCTAGAGTCAGGGTCACAAGGAAAAACATCAAGATCAGGGTTTTTAGGGACCAGAACCATCTCCGGGCATGCAGGCCAACCGGCAACATCAGAACATGTCTCCACTAGGGAAGCGTGTGAGCACGCCAACACAGACACACTTGGGCACTCTGGCATACGAAACACATCTGGGCAGTGTGCCCAGATGTGTTTCGTATGCCAGAGTGCCCAAGTGTGTCTGTGTTGGCGTGCTCACACGCTTCCCTAGTGGAGACATGTTCTGATGTTGCCGGTTGGCCTGCATGCCCGGAGATGGTTCTGGTCCCTAAAAACCCTGATCTTGATGTTTTTCCTTGTGACCCCGGCACAAGAGAGACTTCTGGGCATGTCAAGGAACTGCAAACCTCAAAGTCAGTCAAGGTAGGACCGAAACCAGGACTGGGCAAAAAAAAATCATCATGACTAGACTTCACAGTTACTGGATTGTCACTAAAAAATGCAGGATTACTGGGACTCAGAAACTGATGTAGTGCATCTATTGGCATCTGCTGGATCAGACAGGAGTTGAACTTTATTAACACAGGTAATTTCTGCAGAAGTGTTTGCAGAGACAGGCAAGATTTTTCTGGTGTCTGTTTCACTGAACAAAGACTCATGAGTACTGGCTAGGCTGGACTCAGAAGTCAGCAGGACCTCTGGGTCCTCTGCTGAGAAATTTGTGCAGGGCAAGATTAAGGAAGTATTAGTAATTTCTGTCTTACTGGGAAGTAACACTGAGTTATCCATGGTACAGGGTGGAATTACAGGAACTTCAATTTCACACAAAAGGAGCTCTGAATCACTCGCTGAATCAGCCAAAGGTGCTGAAGCAGGCGAGTCCTCAGGAACTGAGGAAGTGGAACAATCTCCACTTGACAGTGTGTCTTCCCTGGTATCAACTGATTGAATCGCATAAAATTCGTCCAGAATCATTCTCCACACATCGATCAATGGAGCCACAAAGTCATACCCACACACACCAGTTTTTATTAGGTTATAGGCAGACTTAATGCATGCATTCAATACTAATTCACTTTTTGCACTGTAAAACTGACAAAATGAACTTGCATCTTTCTTCCATTCATAGACCAGAGCTTCCATCTCTCCTTTCTCAAATGGAGGATCCCATGCATATTTAACAGCTGAGCATTCCGGCTGATCATAGTTTGCAAATGTGTTAGTGGCAGAAACATACATTGGGTTATTTAGCAGGTGATTGGCCGATTTCTTATTCCTAAGGATCTCCAATACCTGTAGCAAGTGTTGAACTGTAGTGTATGCAAATTTCCCTTGCTGCACGAATAAATTGATCTGTTCAATACTCTGTAATATATCTTCATAATCATATTCAGATAATTCTTTTAAACAAGAACTTTTATTTTCCCTGGCTAGCAATGAAAGTTCATTAGTAGTTTCATAGGTCCATTTGACTCCCCTGAATGGTGACTGAATTTCATTATCTGCTACTGGCGGAGTCTCATTACAGATCTGATGCGCAGTCGCCAAGGGCAACGACTCCGCTGATTGTAACGCTTTTCTTTTGGAGCGTTTACGTTTGGCTTTAGACCCTGCTGCCTTAGCAGAAGAAAAGTTATCAGAACAATTATCTGCTTGCTGATTATTTTTGTAGGCAGTAGAAGGAGCAGCTGATTGACAAGCTGCCAGGAGCTTATCAAAAGGGCTAGGCAAATCGGTTTTGCGCAGCCAGTTATGGATCACAAACGCTAGAAATTCCAATGGTCTTTCTTTTAAATTGGTATGATCCAAGACATCGTAGGCCCACTGAAACAATCTTCCCTTAAATAAAACATAAACTAGCTGGGGGGCCCACGTTGAAACAGGAGTAGCCTGGAGCTCAGGATTGGCCAGGAACCTGGTACATTCAGAAAAAAACTCATTTTCTGTTTCAGAATTGAGCTTCTCAAATTTCTTAAAGGAACAGGAACCATAACAAACAGTGTCATTTTTGCTGGGAACCCCCCCCCCCACAATGGGGATTGGTAATGGGGGCTACCATAATGTTAAGCTTGGGGGTGTAATCTCCACAGTCAGCATACAACACATAAGCTGACGTGAAGGAGGTACACACACCAGCACAAGGGATCAGGATATCCCCAGTTTAGTGGAGGAGAGGACTGACTCCAATAGGAGATTGTGGTGCACAGAGCCGGTGCAGATCTGAACAGCCACAAACACTTTCGTAATAACGTCTCAGCGCAAAGTAGCGCTGAGCGCATAAACCAGGACTGAGGAGATCAGGACAGGTAGACAGAATGAACGCTTGCTAGCTAGCGATTACTTAGCGACAGCAAGCGTCCAAAACCAGACAGACTGGAATGAGGCAGCCAATGCGTTGCGGCGATGGCGTGCCTCACAAAGACAGGACAGGAGAGACAGGAAATAGCAGGATCGAGATAGATGAACGTAACACAGATAAATATACAATAAGTATGTTTTCCTAGCGTATTACAATTACAGCTATCAATGAAACTATTTGTAAGGTCTGACTAACATATGTATATATCGGCAATGAACCGATATATGACATAAGCAGGAACACTGACTTAGGACTGGAACGATACAGGGAACAGAACTCAGAAGGATTCGCTATCTCTTCGCAGAGATGAACGCAATCCACAAACAGTAACAGAACAGGATTCAGAAGGATTCGTTATCTCTTCGCAGAGATGAACGCAATCCACAAACAGGACCAGGAACAGGATAACTAGCTCAGCACGGGTGATCACGATACGCGCAAACTACCAAAACGTGCTGGAAAACTGACTAACTGAACACAGGAAATAAACAGTTCGTGTACGTATATATCAGCAACACTGATATATCAACGTAACACGGATACAAGGAAAATAACAAAATGTGCAAGTATGCGTATATATTGGCGATGAACCAATATATAACACAAGACAAGCAAGTAACAACTTCTAGAACAAGAGCAGAACTAGGAGGACTCGCTGACCCCTTCGCAGGAGTCAGCGCAGTCCACACGGACTAGGAACGAGGTGGGGCACGAGCAGAGTAACAGATAGAGTCTGAGACTATGGTAGCCCATGAGACATTGCAGGAAGCAGTTCTTTATACTGAGGTCATCCAATGGGAGCAGACCTGCAGATTCCCACACAAGTGAATGGTAATTAATCACAGGCTGATAGCAGGAAAAGGCAGACAATGATATGCAGCCTGCAGGAAAGGGATTGCCCCTCCCACTGCAGCAGACAATGTTTGTTTACACAAGAGCATGTCAAACTGTCATTAATTTCAGAGTGACTGCAGATGGAATCAGCAACTAGTTCAAGTGCAAACCAAACTATGCAAGAAAATGCATGTAATGACATCAGAACTGCTTGGGTTACAATACCACTGCAGCCAGCAATAAACGCTGCAGACATGATCATAACACTATTCTTCCTGCATAGCCTATTGGGAGGTTGTGCCATTTATCCAGTTGTGTTTTAATATTTTTTAGTAGCGGGGTGTAATTAAGATTATAGAGTTGCGTGGGGTCTCTTGAGAATGTTACACCTAAATAATTTATAGTTGTGGTAGTTACTTTGACCCCCAGTGAGGTCCAACCAGTGATGTCTGCTCTGTTTGATAAAGGCATAAGCTCGCTTTTTTGAGGATTGATAACAAAGCCTGATAATTTCCCTACTTCCTCAATTGTTTTTAAAGCTATGGGAACTTGAACGATCGGGTCTGATAGGAAGAGGAGAATGTCGTCCGCAAAGAGTGCCTGCTGAACTATTCTATTTCCCACCAAGATACCCCCCAGACGTTCTCTAAGTAAAGCTGCAAAGGGCTCCAAGGCCAAGTTAAACAGAAGAGGGGAGAGAGGGCAGCCTTGCCTGGTGCTCCTCCTCAACTCTATGTTGCTAGAAAGAAAGCCTGGCATAGCTACCTGAGCTTTTGGTGCAGAGTACATAGCTCTCAAAGCATTTATGAAGGGGCCCTCAAATCCCTGTTTGGATAGCACCCCAAAGAGCCAGCCCCACTCCACCTGATCAAACGCCTTTTCTGCATCAATACTCAGCACTGCGGCCGACCTATGTGTTAAAGGGTATGACCTCACCTCTTCCAAAACAGTCACCAACTTACGAACGTTAGATACTACTGCTCTCTGCTTCGTAAATCCCACCTGATTAGGGTGGATTAGACGAGGTATAATTTCCGCTAATCTGTTGGCTAATATTTTGGACAACAGTTTCACATCCAAATCTATTAATGAGATAGGTCTAAAGGATCCTACTTGCTCTGTGTCTCTTCCCTCCTTTGGAATCACTTTAATGTGCGCTAGGTGCCCTGTTGAGAGGTATTCCCCTGAATAAAGAATTTTATTAAATACCTGAACTAAGACCGGGGATATCTCGTCTTTAAGGATCTTAAAAAATTCTGACGACATGCCGTCCGGTCCCAAGGCTTTACCCAGTGACATGGAGGTAATCGCCGCCTTTACTTCTGAAAGAGTTATTTCTGCATTTAGATCAGCTTTTTCCTCATCAGTTAACTTTTTCACCTTGATGTTTTCTAGAAGGTTTTGGAGTTCATTCTGTGATTGGTGGTTAGAGGAATATAGCTGCTGGTAGAATTCTGCAAAGATTTCACAGACTGACTCTGGCTGATGAACAAGCACTCCCCTTCTGTCTTTAACTGCAATAGGTTTACGCGTGGAGGACGTTTTTTTCGCTAAAGAGGCCAAAAGTTTGCCAACTTTGTCTCCGTGTTTGTAATATTGCAGATTTATGTAGGGTCTGTGTGCTTCCTCCCTAATCCTGAACCATGTATCACTGTCTAGCTTGGTTTTAATCCATGTCTTTCTATTTATTTCCGTGGGATCAGCTCTGTAGTGATTATAAGCATCTCTAATCCTCTTCACTGCTTCCCCATATCTTTTGTTGGACTCTACCTTTTTCTTCCTCATAAAACCCATGATTTTACCCCTCAGAACTGCCTTGGATGCTTCCCACAACAGTGTGGGATTGTTTGAGTGTGCGGAGTTGTCCCACATGTATTCCTGCCACCAGCCTTTCAATATGCTGACAAAGTTTTCATCTCCATATAGTTGTGAAGGGAATCTCCATATAAATGTATCCCCTTTCGGGGTTGTGTCAGAGGTATCCATTGCAATCGGCGCGTGGTCAGATATGACCATGTCTTGTATTGACGCGTCCTGCAATCTCCCTAGGATAGATTCCTTAAGGAGCAGTAAGTCAATCCGTGAGTGAGATTTATGTCTAAATGAATAGTGGGTATATTCCCTGGATGTAGGATTCAGAAAACGCCAGGCATCTATCAGGCTGGTGGCTTCCAAAAGCGTACTCAGTTTTTTATCGTGAGATCTATCTAAGCCTCTCGAGTGGGATCTATCTTCCTCTGTTAGAATGACCGAGTTCATGTCCCCGCCAACTATAAGGTTAGGTGTGGTTACTTTAGATAATTTTGCCACTAAGGAAGCAAAGAAATACTGGTTTTGTTCGTTTGGTCCATATATGTTCCAGATATTAAAAGTATCTGCAGCAAATTTAAGGATCAAAGAAACCCATCTACCATTCGGGTCAGCATCGCAACCTCGTACTTCCACTTGTAGGGATTTATGGAGGAGAATTAAAACACCCGCTTTTTTATTTATTGCTGGAGCTTCCCCCACCCACTTTTTCCTCATAAATTTGAATTGGTCGTTGTCTAAATGCGTCTCTTGAAGTAAGCATATGTCTGGCGCTAATTTCTTCAAATGATTTAACACTCTTGAACGTTTGCCTGCCGACTGCAAGCCCTTAACATTCCATGATACTATGCGCATGTTGCGATGCCACCCCGATAGAGATGCCAGCAGTCATAAACCAATATTCTGTTAATAATACAGTTATTTCTTATAAAAAGGCACAGTGTAGGCTCGTCCCTCCCCCTAAACCCCAAACCCCCTAAATCCCCCCCTATATCTTCCTCTAACCAGAGGAGAGCGTAACAGCAAGAGATGAACCAAAAGAACATTTGTAGGGAACGAAAACATTTCCCGTGTAGAGACTTCCCTTCTTCCCCGATGGTGGCCTCTCACCAAGCTCCATAGCCTCATACTCCACATACATACCCAGGAATGATATGCAAAGAGGTCTCATTACTTAAGTGCTTGTGTAATTGGCAAAGTCAGTCCGAATCTTCTCTGGACGAGGATTGGCTTCTAGCAGGAGAAGACCGCACAGATGATTGTGGCTGCTTGAGATAGTCCTGCACTTCTTCTGGTGTAGTAAAGGTGAGCTGTTTGCCATTCGGGTCGGTCACCCGCATTATAGCTGGGTAAAGTAACATGAATTTTAGTCCTCTACTAGCCAGAGCATTGCATGATGGTACAAAAGCTTGCAGTTTTTTGGATACTTCAGCGGAATAGTCATTAAACAAACGTAGCGTGCAATTGCGCATCTCTAGATCCTTTGCTGCAGCCCTGTATGCGGCCATCAATCGTGCCTTGACCGCAAAGTCAAGATAGCGGACCATAATCATGCGGGGTGTGGATCGCGTTTTCTTACCTCGCAGTGGGCCTACTCTGTGGGCTCGTTCCACTTTTATAGGTACCTCAAGGCCCAAAGCTGTGGGGATTTCTGTAGCGCAGATATCAGCGAGCTGGTCGTCTGTGACGTCTTCTGACAGGCCAATTACCCTTATATTATTCCGCCTGGAGCGGTTTTCAAGGTCTTCTATGCGAGCATGTGCAATGGCATTGTCCTTAGATAGTATGTCTATAGTGGAATTTGCCTTTTTTAACTCGTCTTCGCAGTCGCTTACCCGCTGTTCCACTCCTTTAATCCGCTTGGCCTGCTGCTGAAGGTCTTGTTTAATGCCTTGCAAGGATTTCTTTAGTGTCTTGGATAGTAGCTTGTAGTTCCGGCATTAGGGCCTTCCCCACCTCCTCCGCTAGCCTTTTGTAATTTAGGCGTAAGTGTGGTTGATGTGCAGCTTCTTCCTGCAGGTCTCCTCCTTCAGATTCCCCCTCAGAGCTGGCTTCACCTCTCTGGGAGTCAGTGTCTGCCGTCTGCTTCACATGCTTCCTCGCCGATCTTCCGCCCGCCATTTTGGGAGTCTCCCCACCCTGCTGCTCACGGCGCTGTTTGTTCTCTAGGCGCGTGAGGTAACGCTCCATCCGCAATACCTATCGCTGCAGAGGGATCCCCTTGTGGTCGGGGCTCACTGTCGTGTCCGGCGGCGGGCTATTTGCTGGGATCTGGGTCGTGTTGTGGAGCGGCTAGCCGGAGCTCTCTCCCTACACTTCCACCATAACGGGTGCCGGAACCGGAAGTCTCTGTGCAGCACACTGTTAAAGCTGCAGTGTGCCAAATTGTAAAAAATAGCCTGGTCTTCAGGGGGGGGGGGGGGGGGGTGTAAGCCTGCGGTCCTCAAGTGGTTAAAAAGAGGAACCGTAATCCCAGTCAGTAGCACCAGAAATATTTTCCTTTTCTCTAAAAGATCATCAGCAGGGTCTGTATGGCTGATATTGTGGTGAAACCCCTCCCACAGTGTGATGTCATGACCATGGTCGTGACAGTTTGCTGTCTGTGAGCCACGTTGCATTGTGGGAAATAACAATCGTTTCAAAATGCCCAACAACCAGTATCTCCCTCTGTGCATATGTATATCTATAAAAAAACAACAACAACCTTTTAGCCTATCGCAATGTTCGTGGGTGTGGTTATGATTGAATAAGGGCAGTTGTTGCTGTCTGCCAGTAGTAAAGATGAAGACCTGCAGGCTGATTATGGATCAAACAACATGAACACATTACATGACAAATATCAATCATTTATTGATCTCATCCTCTGGTCCCCCACTGTGGCTTAGTTTCATTTTCGCACGCATCCTCGGCAAGAGCGTTCTGCGCAGGCACAGTAAGAGAAAACATTATACTGCCCCTGCGCAGGATGCTCTTGCCGACAGGAACTAGAACAAAGATGTACGGGGCCAGGGCTATGCAGGTGTAGTAGCCCGCGCACTATCAGTCGGCAGAGAACACAACTATGCCGCGGTGGGAGACCGGAGGATTGTGGAGGACCGGCGCGGGACCGGACGGCTGCAGGGGGCTGGTAGAAGCCCCAGGTAAGTGAAACTTTTTTTTTCAAACGGTTTTGATTTAGTTTAACTTCTCACTTTGCAATGCATTGATTTAATTTTTTCACTTTTTCACTAAAGTTCCTCTTGAAGACCCCAAATGCAACTATATTACCCTGTGACCCCCAAGTGCAGCCATTAACCCAGCCAGTAACAGCAGAGCATTTGCATTTTTAAAATCAATTTTCTTAAAAACTACAATGTCTTTTTCACATTGTAATTGCGAATTACGATGATGCTACATTTATGCTCATCACAAGTGGTAATGATGAAAACCAAATGATTTGATTAAGTTGCCAAGACCATGCATGTAGATGGAAAAGAGGAGGGGGCCAAGGACAGAGCCTTGAGGTACACCCACAGACAAAGGATGTGGAGAAGATATCTGATCTGTGAAAGACCTTCAAGAGAGATAGGAAGATAACCAGCAGAGAGCGAGGTCCTTTATGCCTATAGATGAAAGGATCTGTAGGAATATAGTGTGGTTGATGGTATCAGGCGCTGATATCAAGAAGGATGACTATGGAATAATGGCCTTTGGATTTAGCTGTTAGAAGATAATTGACCGCTTTAGTAAAAGCTGCGGTTTCAGTGGAGTGGTTAGAACGAAAACCAGACTGGAACTGATCAAGCAGGGATCACCAGCGACCAGCAAAGCACTGTAACAATGTATCCTTATGGGACCATTCTCACTGTAGCATTTGCGCCTTGTATAACTCGCAAAAGTCCAAAGTAGGGTCCGCACATAAGCAGGTTAAAGGAATCAATATTTATTGTGCCATCCAACAATCTCTGTCTCTCGGTCTCTCCGACGATTGCTTCGGGGCCTCAGGAGTCCCCTTTGTCAAAGCAATATGACATTGTATTCTGGTTCCTTTAACCTGCTTGTGTCTGCGGACCCAACTTTAGACTTTTGGATTTTGATTGCTTAAAGAGACACTGAAGTCTCAAAAAAACCCCATCTTTTTATTTAACAAATGTGTTTAACATATTAGCCCTAACTAAAACGCCGCATTACCACCATTGTAAATTATCTAAATCCCCCCAAACTACCCCCTCCCTCTCCCCCGCAAAATCCACAACTTTGTTGGTCATGGATTTGCTGCTGTTGGAGGCAGAGCTATGAGCTTCAGCCCTGCCTCACACGTGTCTGTCAGCGGCGGATCTCCACCTCTCCCCTGCCCCTCTCAGTGACGGAAGACAGAGGGGCGGGGAGAGGCGGCGATCTGGGCTGAGAGGCAGAGCTGCGGCTCATAGCTCTGCCTCTCACAGAATCTCTACCCGGATTGCCTCCCCGGGAGTTTGGGGGGGATTTAGTGTACAGCGTCGGGAATGCGGTTTAGTTAGCGCTAAGATATTTTAACATATTTGTTAAACAAAAAGATGTTTTTTTTGAGACTTCAGAGTCTCTTTAAGGTCCAGCACCATTAGGTCCCTTGCTGAAAGTGTGCCATCTTCTGGAATACCTTGTATAAATTGCAAACATGCTGCATGCATCCAAGATTCTTGTTCTCCTAAACGAGTAATGGCAAAATGGAATCACTAGGAAATAGAAAAAAATTGCACTGCAGAATTGTAATTGTACGGTAATTGGGATTTGCGATCTGAGAGTATACCAGTCCTTGTTAACCCCTTAAACCTATCTGGAACGATTATAGTCGTTCAGATAGGAGTTAAAGTAAAAATATAGTAACAAAACAAAAAAAAACCAAAAAAGACTATACTCTTTCTGGTAGCTTCCAGAGGACTGTATATCGCCATCTAGTGGCCAAAAAGTAGCTACCAAAGAAACACGTAAAAAAAAAAAAGAGGGACAGCTTTTTGTGACAGACAAAAAAACAAATAGTTACCGAGGGTCTGAGGTTTTTTAATACGTTCGTAAGGAGGGTATATTACTGTTATTTTAGCAAATAAAAGCTAATTATTGATTTTGTCCAAAAAAGCAAAACAGAAAAAATACACCTTTATTACCACATAATGGGCCTGATTCACAAAGCGGTGCAAACACTTTGCACGCCTGTAAAAAAGCCCTTTATCACGCCTAAACTTAGTTTAGGCGTGATCTGAAGGAATTCGCGCAAAGTTTTGCGCGCGCAGCACACCGTGCTATGCGCGCAGCGCACCCTGCTTTGCGCGAAGCACCCATTAAACCCTATGGGACTTTGCGCGCGGGAGCTTCGCGCGAATTATAGCACAAAGCGGTGATAACTTTGCTAGTGCAAAGGTTATCACGCCTAAAGTCTTTTAGGCGTGATAACTGAGTTATCACCGCTTTGTGAATCAGGCCCAATATATCTTCATTGTTATAGGTAGGAACATAATTTAACTACCTTGGCGGTAATGACGAGCTCAGCTCATCTATGACCGCCGCGGTGGATTGCTCAGGCATTGCTCATTGCTCCTGGTGAGACGATTTTCACCATTTTTTTTAAAAACACGCAGCTAGCACTTTGCTAGCTGCGTGTTGTGATCAATCGCGGCTGATGCGCCGCTACCCGCCGCGTTACAGGCCCCCCCAAAACCCCTTGCGCAGCCTGGCCAATCACCGCCAGGCTGCGCTATGGGGTGGATCGGGACTCCCTCCGATGCCATGACGTGGATCGTCGCCATGGCGACGGGGGAAGCCAAACAGGAAATCACATTCTGAACGGGATTTCCTGTTTGCTCTGATCGCCGGAGGCGATCGGAAGGGGTGGGGGGATGCCGCTGCACAGCGGCTATCATGTAGCTAGCGCTAGGCTAGCTACATGATTTTAAAAATATAAATAAAAAAAACTGCTGCACCGCCACCCTGGCGATTTTAATAGAACGCCAGGGTGGTTAAATGTTGTGATAGCTGGGACAACTGCGCAAATAAAATATGTGGGTATTATCTACAGTAGCATTGTTTTAATCTATGGGGGATGTAATTGAAGAAATAAAGTAATTACTGTAAACAAAAGTCACCCTCCAAAAGCCTAATTTATGGCAAAAAAAATCCAAAATAAAGATTTATGCGTGATAAGTAGTGATAAAGTTATTGGTGAATGAATGGGAGGACCGCTAAGGGGAAAATTGCATCCATCTTTTAAAGAGACTCTGAAGTCTCATAAAAATCATCTTTTTATTTCAAAAACCTCTGTGACATCATTGCCCTAACCTAAAACACAGCATCCCCGCGGCTGAACCCTAACTAAATCCCCCCAACCTCCACGGGGCACACTGCAGGCAGCGCTTCCGTGAGAGGCAGAGCTATGAGCCGCAGCTCTGCCTCTCAGCGCGTCTGTCAGCTCGGATCGCCACCTCTGCCCGCCCCTCTCAGTCTTCCTTCACTGAGAGGGGCGGGGGAGAGGCGGAGATACGCGGCTGATTGACGTGTTAGGAGGCAGAGCTGTAGCTCATAGCTCTGCCTCCAACAGCAGCAAAATCCACAACCAAGAAAGACATGGATTTTGCAGGGGAGAGGGAGGGGTAGTTGGGGGGGGGGGGATTTAGTGAGATTACAGCCACGGGGATGCAGTGTTTTAGTTAGCGCAATAATGTTACAGAGGCTTTTACAATAAAGAGCTGATTTTTAGGAGACTTCAGTGTCTCTTTAACCAGTTCACCCCCAAGGGTTTTTATCCTAACGGACCAGAGCAATTTTCAGTTGTCAGTGCTCCTCCCTTTTATTCCCTAATAACTTTATTACTACTTATGACAAGAAAATGATCTATACCTCGTTTTTTTCGCCACCAATTAGGTAGTACATTTTGCTAAGAATTTTTTTATTCTAAATGCGTTTTAATGAGAAAACCAGAAAAAAAATAATTATTTCTCAGTTTTCAGCCATTATAGTTTTAAAATTAAACATTCTCCTGTGGATAAAACAAACACGTTTTATTTGCCCAGTTGTCCCGATTATTAAACCGTTTAAATTATGTCCCTATCACAATGTATGGCGACAGTATATTATTTTGAAATATAAGTGTTATTTTTCTGTTCTGTTTTTTTTGTCCTGGCCATAATTACAAGCCCTATGTAATAAATTAAAATAAATTTTCCCCCATAAAATATAGATTAAAAAAACTGAGTCCCTAAGACAACTATTTTATTTTTTTAAGCTGATTTTTTTTTACAAGTTTATTTTTGGGGGGGAAGGGGGGGGGGGGGGGTGGTTGGAAGTGTAATTTTATTAATGATGTGTATGTACTTGAAAATGTATGTATTTTGTAGGTGTAATATACTTTTTGGCCACAAGATGGCGCTAGTGAACAGGAAGTGTTCACTTTTTTTTTTACACTTTATTTAATTGTTACATTTCCTGTTATCAGGAATGGACGTAGCCGCTGTTCGCGGTCACGTCCATTCACTCCAGGCACTGCGATTGGGTAGAGGACCGTTCGGTCTTCTTCCCCAATCACCCAGCACTGGATCCCGACGGAAACAGCGGCGCGCACATGGCGGTAGCAGCGGCGGGAACGCGCAACGTATTAAAACGTCATGTTGCCGTTAATAGCGGTAAGCATGACGTTTTAATAAGTTAGGAGGTCAGTAAATGGTTAAGCGTACCTGAACATAGAACTTCCCCTCTCCTCTAATAGATAAGCAGCAGCATAATAACCTTTTTAAAAAAACATTTCTTTGTTACAGCTGATACAAATCGTAAAATAAATCTGCAGTGTTTCTACTTCCTGTTTCATGGAAGCAGACATTGTTAACATCCTGTGCTTTCAAATAAGCTTATCTGCCGTGGCAGTCATGTGACACGGGAGAGATCAAATTACAACTTGTGATTAGACACACAATTGGTAAATATACTTTGTGTAGATTTTTGCACGGTTGCGGAGTATCCCTTTAAGCGCCGTCCTGCTGAAACTGATGGGTGCTTTGATTTTGCGACAGATTCACAAAGATGAACAGCAGAGAAACAGGAAGCGCGTTGCCGAGATCAACATGTATGTCGACCACCTGCGGGATGAACTGGACAATTTCGAAGTCCCCGATCAGATCTGACGTCTGACTCCAGACTGGTTCCTGAAGTGCCACTAACGGACCTCAGCGAAGTCACCTGCAGCCTCCTGGCCTCTCATGTGTCCTCGTGTCCCCAGAGCCGGATCATCCACGAGGCAATCTAGGCAAATGCCTAGGGCCTGGTGGGTTTCCAGGGGCCCGATTTCCATCTCCTAGAAGCCTTTGTCCCTATTCCATCCTTTTCAAGGTCAGGTGGAAGCTAAAAAGGCTACCTTGTTCAGGGCCCTATTTCACCTCAATCCATCCCTGCATATGTCCCCATATTTCCTATCATATCGTTATGTGTCCCCTCATACCCCCATTTGTCCCCTCATGCTCCATGTGTCTTCTCAGATCCCTTTGTGGTCTTTCATATGTCCCCCTCCTACCCCCAATATGTTCTCTCACTTTCCCACATGTCCTCATGTTCACATGGGTGGAATATTCTGAGGGAAATGAACATTTCTTCTCATAATACTACCCAAGAGCACATGTGTCAAACTCCAGGCCTGGAGGGCCAGATCCATGCCAGTGTTTAGGATGGACTGAGAAAGAAAGGAATGTGTTCTACCTGATGGACCACCCCTTTCCTGATTCAGACCCATCAATTCATTTGAGCTGTATCAAAAATGTGTGAGGATCTCGGCCCTCGGAGGACCGGTTTGACATGCCTGATCTAGAGGTATGAGAGGGATAAGCAGTTTAGCGCACATAGTGAATTTGGGTTAGAAAGTTCTGGTTATTGGATTGGTTTTGGCTGTGCTTTGTTGCCAAGTTACGGATCTCAGATTTTCATCCCCCCCCGAAACAACTGTTAAAGTTCACCTCACGTGAAAGCTAAGTGTATACCGACATCCCTAGACATTGGCAGCATTCCCTTCAGCGACTGGTCGCTGATCATTTTGTCCTCAGGGTGGGGCTCCTCCATAAAACCAAACATACTCTAACACACCGAACCGATCAGCGTGTCTGTACAACGATGGGGTGCAAAATGTAACGGAAAAGAATAGTTTCCAGCAACAAATATTTCAAGTGTGTAAGTACCGTTACTTGTACTAATTTATTTCTTTATTGATTAATTCCTTTGTCTTCTCATTTGTTATTAAATGAAATACTTTCCTCGGGCAGTCGTATGGTTGTTTCCTTCTCTGTTCCCTTCTTCTGAGGCTGGTTGTAATAGCGCCCCCCAGTGTACAGGGGGTTATCCAAAAAAACCCGCAGTCACTAATAGAGTCTGAAAAGTGAAATTTAAAATGTATCTGAAGCATATTTAGCAGAATACTAAAACAAAGCAGATACTCACTTAAAGAGAACCTGAACTGAAAATAAAAAGTCAGAATAACCATACACAGGTCATACTTGCCTCCTGTGTACTCTACTCCTCAATCTCTCTCTCCTCTCCTGCGTCCCATTTGTCCACTGTGATCAATGGAATTCTCCATCCTCCATTTTGAAAATGGCCATTACCCCATAACAGCTTCCTGGTCAGCACACTGTTAAACTGTAATATCGCCCACTTGAGCCATAGGGGAACATGGACATTACCTTGCACATACAGTTGTAACTGACAGCAGCTGATATATAACTGACAGTAACTGGTATATTTCAGTTCTGACAAAATCTTGTCAGAACTGGAAGGGATCACTGTAAGAAGAAAATGGTGAGCTTCTGAGAGGAACTGACGGTAAGGCAAGTATGTCATATTCATTTGCAGCTACGTCATGTGCTTATTTTAAATAATTTTACTCGCTTCAGGTTCCCTTTAAGGAGAGGGAAGGTTCTGGGTCCTATACAACCTTACCACCCCCTCATTGTCCCACTTTCAAGCGCTGGCTCCCCTGTTGCCAGTTTCCGACCAATGCTCTCTGCCGCAGCGAGTGCTCCCGCAGACAGGCTGCTCTGTACTTTGCATGCACGAGCGCGCTCTCATACGAATGCACAGCACAGAGCCGCCCGCCTTCAGGAGCATGCAGCGAGTGCTCCCGCAGACAGGCTGCTCTGTACTTTGCATGCACGAGCGCGCTCTCATACGAATGCACAGCACAGAGCCGCCCGCCTTCAGGAGCACGCAGCGAGCGCTCCCGCAGACAAGCTGCTCTGTACTTTGCATGCACGAGCACGCTCTCTCTCGAATGCACAGTACAGAGCCGCCCGCCTTCAGGAGCACGCAGCGAGTGCTCCCGCAGACAGGCTGCTCTGTACTTTGCATGCACGAGCGCGCTCTCATACGAATGCACAGCACAGAGCCGCCCGCCTTCAGGAGCATGCAGCGAGTGCTCCCGCAGACAGGCTGCTCTGTACTTTGCATGCACGAGCACGCTCTCATACGAATGCACAGCACAGAGCCGCCCGCCTTCAGGAGCACGCAGCGAGCGCTCCCGCAGACAAGCTGCTCTGTACTTTGCATGCACGAGCACGCTCTCTCTCGAATGCACAGTACAGAGCCGCCCGCCTTCAGGAGCACGCAGCGAGTGCTCCCGCAGACAGGCCACTCTGTACTTTGCATGCACGAGCGCGCTCTCACACGAATGTACAGCACAGAGCCGCCCACCTTCAGAAGCACGCAGCGAGTGCTCCCGCAGACAGGCCGCTCTGTACTTTGCATGCACGAGTGCGCTCTCACACGAATGCACAGTACAGAGCCGCCCGCAGCGAGTGCTCCCGCAGACAGGCTGCTCTGTACATTGCATGCACGAGCGCGCTCTCACACGAATGCACAGCACAGAGCCGCCCGCCTTCAGGAGCACGCAGCGAGTGCTCCCGCAGACAGGCCACTCTGTACTTTGCATGCACGAGCGCGCTCTCACACGAATGCACAGCACAGAGCCGCCCACCTTCAGGAGCACGCAGCGAGTGCTCCCGCAGACAGGCCACTCTGTACTTTGCATGCACGAGCGCACTCTCACACGAATGTACAGCACAGAGCCGCCCGCCTTCAGGAGCACTCGGGCTCCCAAAGACGTCTGAAGCCTCCCGCGGCGGGAGAGCCAGCGCTGGAACAAGGGGACCGGGAGAGGAACAGGAAGACTCTATAGGACCCAGAGCCATCCCTCTCCTTAGGTGAGTATATGATTTATTTATTTATTTTTTTAAAGCAAAACCGTAACCAAGAATTGCACTTCATCCCAATCAGTAGCTGAAGCCCCCTTTCCCACCGACTCCTAAACATGACTTTGAGCTACCTTGTATTATGTGACGATTAATCCTGAAAAAAGTAGACAGCACCTGGGAGTCCGTCTTGTACGTCGGTCATCGTTAAACCTGATCTGTATAGGTCAAAAATTCTTGTGTCCACATTCAGTCTGCCTGTGCAGGGATGGAAGAGGAAGGGAGGAAGTGACATCACAAGTGGCTTCAATCAGAGGCACTGCAGATGGGGAATGTCAGGAACAGTTTTCTCTTTTTACACTATAAAAATCATCAAAAACCCATGTACAGACATAGGTTATGTAAGCTAAATTAGTATTTATCTTCTGATTTGTGTTTTCCTTTTTCACTTAACGATGGCTCATAATTTTACTTAAAGAGAATCTGTATTCACAAAATGAAGTATAAACAAACATCCCTGCCTGTTTGGGGTCATCTCCTAGCCCCCTCTGTAATATTTTTGCTGCTCTCCACTTCAATAAAGAGGGTAAAAAAACTGTTTTATAAACTGTTTTGTAAACAGAAAAGATGGCCACCAAAACAGGAAGTACATCAGCAGAGCAGTGAACTCAGTTAATACACAGTGAGTTCACAGAGAATTCAGTGAGTTACACATTGAATTCAGTCTCCAGAGGTTATGTGCAAGTTTTGAAAGAGCTCTGTGTCAATGAAGCATGACAAGCTGTGTTAGAGCCTGGAGTCCTGTTAGCCTGCCAGGCAGCTTCCTCCTCCGCCAGCTATTCTTTGTTCAGTTTATCAGTCTGTGTTTATCAGCCTCACAGATAGCAGACAAGCTGACAGTGAGAGCAGGGACATTGTCTGTGAAGAATAATCATCACAGGAGCACTGGAGGGGCTTGGAAGGAGTTAACTTGTTCACATTACTGAAGAGTTGGCAGCCTTCCAGACACAGCCGACAAATCCGACAGGGGAAAGATAAGCTGATTTATTACAGAGATGGTGTAAGTAGAAAGTGCTGCAGTAAGCCAGAACACAATGGAACAACCTTAGGAACTTGTAGGATAGGAGAAATACTGCTAAAATTTTTGTTACGAAGTCTCTTTAAAAAAACAAACTTCTAGACTTTTTGGTTTCACATGCTTCTATTAGGAAGCCATAATACAATTTTCATACAATACTCTTAAAAAAATGTCAATAAGAATAATAATAATAATAAAAAAGCAAACTCTTCACCCCGATGCAGGCAGATGACTTAGCAAGTTACAGGAACATGGTGACAGGAAAACGTGTCACACGCAGCCACAAAAGGGGGATGGAAAAGCCGTGGACAACCATTACGTGGCAATACTTAGCAGTTCTTGATGTCTGAATTGAGAGTATTTTTCCTCTCTGATGCGAGACACCGGTCTGGGTACTGGGGGACCCTCAGAATCAGTCCTGCAGCAGTTTAGCTTCTGGTCCGGGTACTCCGGGGGGAGGGGTGGTAGTCAGGGGCATTGGAATCAGTCCTGCAGCAGTTTGTGTTTCCGGTCCGGGTACTCGGGGGTGGGGCTCAGAATCAGTTCTGCAGCAGTTTAGCGTCCGGTCACTCGGGGGTGGGGCTCAGAATCAGTCCTGCAGCAGTTTAGCTTCTGGTCCGGGGACTCGGGGGTGGGGCTCAGAATCAGTCCTGCAGCAGTTTAGCTTCTGGTCCGGGGACTCGGGGGTGGGGCTCAGAATCAGTCCTGCAGCAGTTTAGCTTCTGGTCCGGGGACTCAGGGGTTGGGCTCAGAATCAGTCCTGCAGCAGTTTGTGCTTCACAGTTGAGCTTGAACAGCAAAGGTGAACGAATAAGGTAGCTGCGGCTGTACGTGAACGCAACTCGTGCAAATCATAATCGTGCGCCCACTCCACGTTCCCCCAGCGCTGGATCTGCCATTGGGAAACAGAAAAAAAAACACAATGAAAATGAGTTTCAGTTTTCAGTCAATCCTACTTAGCCATTTCATTTTCTGGAATATTAATCAGGATCTTTCTTTTGGACTTGATGCCGTTGACCGCTTTTCTTCTCCAGAATCTTTAATCTACCGGTACGTGTGAATTTTAGTTCCCCTCTTATTTACCTAATCACATGTTTCCGTGATGATTTTTTTCCCATTACCACATCAACTCGGCGTACCACAAGGCTCAGTCACAGGGCCTCTTCAACTCGGTGTACCACAAGGCTCAGTCACAGGGCCTCCTCTCAACATTTCCTCCTTTGGCAAAGTAACTTCCTCTTTCGGCTTACAATACTAATACCATTTGTATTCAGATAGTCTTTCCACCCCTAGCCGGCCTTCCTGTATCCTAAAAAAGGCTTTACCGTGCCTATAAGCCATTCCATCACGGTCCTATTCTGGACATGGGCTCATTATTTCTCGCCTTGACTACAGAAATCCACTGCTCTCCTCTATAAATCTCTGCACTGGCTTCCAAATCACCTCAAATGCAAGATACTGCTAGAAAACTGCTGCCTGTTGGGCACCCGCAGGTCACGGGATGGGAATAGTAGGTTTGCAAATTAGAAATTGTAGATGTAAGGGGTATTAGTAGATAACAGCTGACTAAGGATGACATTGTGTGTATGGCTGTAGAATAAGTGGTAGAGTAAAATAAATAATGTATGGAATACAGTAGACTCTCGTTATAGTAAAGGGGTTTATTCACTATAACAAATAGTGTGCTTTATCAGAGTTACTGTGCCTTATCAGGGCACTTTGATTGGCCCAATAGGATGCCTGTCACTTGACAGGCATCCTATTGGGCCAATAAAAGTGCAGGGATAATGTCCTTTAAAGTGATTGGACCTGCAGGGGCTCAGGGCAGGACGAGTGGAGATCTTGTCATTGCCAATTAGCAGGCTTAAGTTCGTAGTGCTCGCTATGCTACTCTGAAAAGGAACGCCAACTCTGATAAGGCACGCCAACTCTGATAAGGCACGCTAACTCTGATAAGGCACGCTAACTGATAAGGCATGCTAACTCTGATAAGGCACGCTATTTGTTATAGTGAATCAACCCCACAGTAATCTACCTTTCCTGGTCCCTTGGAGTTCACTGTAAAGGGATTTTAATGTAATATCAAATATATTTATATATACAGTGTAAAATAAAATGAACTAGTAGAAGTCAATGTGGATATGATGTATGTGAATGTATGAATATGAGAAAATATATGAACGATAGGGACTGTGGGTTCCTTCTTAGCCTGAATATGTCCATAAGTTAAAACACTGCGCCAACCCTGTCCCCTGTACCTCCTTCTGTGCCCCCCTGTGCCTCCAGTGTCCCCATCTGTACAATCTCTGCCCCCACTGTGCCATCCCTGTCCCTGCTTCTGTGCCCCCTTTTGCCTCCAGTGGCTAGAAAACAGCAAAAAATCTGTTAACCCTTCGCACTCTCACATGCAAATGTTCAAACAAATGCATTCACAGATTCACTCATCCAGGCACAACTGTTATCCCTACAGCTAAGTTAAAAAGTTGCTGTTTTCTAGCCACACCCCCTTCAGCACCTCCCTTTCCTTAATAACTTATTTAATGTCCTAACTAGAGGCGATGTGCCTGGATATATGTATGTTTATTCTTATCATTGACCCCTGTGGCTAGGGTCCAATTCGGTGCACTCCCCCCTTCCCCTGTATGTTTGTCAGCATGCAGACAGCTTATGCTGGTGTATGCGCATGGTGCACATGGACACATAACATTAGCTCCCTTGTGCGATTGGTAAGATGCACTGTCTTTCCCAGGAGAGGAAGTTAGGATGTGTGCTCCTAATCCATTGATAGGTTTGATGCAATGAATGTGTTTGCGTGTCTGCACTATGCATGTTACAGGGCCAGAGTTTAGGACACCTATGTTTACCGGGTACTTCTGCGCAGTATAGGTGACTAAGCATAAGAATGCATTCCTCTGTGAACTAAAAACCCCGGCTTTTAACTTAGCTGTAGGGATAACAGTTGTGCCTGGATGAGTGAATCTGTGAATGCATTTGTTTGAACATTTGCAACATGCATTAGGAGATGCCGGGCACTACAGCAAGCAGAGAGGACGGTTGTACATCGCTGGGACTCCAGTGCGGAGGTGAGTGAAGCTATACTCTGCAATATACTCTCTTTCCTCCTCTCACAACATGATAGGATCGGTGGGCCAAGTATCAGCAGGTCGTTCTTAAGTCGGGGACTCCCTGTACTGTAGAAATGAAGTGCTTTCTGAACAGACACCTGGAGCAAACTTCTCCCCGATGGATCCATATTATGTAGGGGGCCATTTTCCATTGTAACATTGTGACAAGAGAAAGGAAAACAAGCAGGAATAAAATCTGAATTGCCTGCTTGCAAAAGATATAGCACCACAATTACTATGCAACTTACCTGGTCTCCTATACTTTTTTACACAAGTGCAAATGAAAGAAAAATGCAGCAGGACCGGCCTTTGCGCATGGGCGGAAATCACATGCATGGAAATGTTCCCATGCGATTTGCATTAGTCTAAAGGTGGCCACACACACCATACAATTTTGTTAATTATCTGTTCAATGTAAGAATTGCAATCAATTTTTCTGACTGATTGTAACATTTCAAAAATATGACCAATGTACCACACACCTATGTTCAATTTTTCCCCAATTATGATAAAAATGATTGGAATCTGAGAAAATTGCTAGGGTGTGTATATTAATAAATTGACAATCTAACACACACCATACAATCTTTAGAGAAATCGAAGAAAAATATCTGGTATTCCGGATAGATAAAAATCGAAAAAAAAACGGGAAATCCGATCGAATTTTTCAGTCGAATGAAAAAAAAAAGCTTTCGATTTTCAAGATCCGATTGTTTTTATCGAATTGCCGTAAAATCGGATCATTTTATTGTATCGTGTGTGGCCATCTAGCATTTTTCAGACCAGAATGAGATCATAAAATGCTTCTAGTGGAAAACACCCTAAAAGTAACATACATTTTATGATCATAGCTGACAACCAGTATCACAAAAAAAAACCTGGAAAAACGTAAGATGCATCTGTACGCTTATCCTTAAAATGTACATTTGTTCCATGGTAAAATGCACTATATATGTATTTTTTTCTTATGTTGCTGTCAATTACAATAGCTAGTGAGAATCAGATCTGACAGATTTTGGACTTGGTAGTCTCCTCATGGGGGATTCTCATTGTTTATTTTCAAAAATATGCCCAGTATAGCAGTTGATCAATCCAACTGCCAGCACAGTGTGAAAGCGAGTAAAGAGGCTGGTCAACATCTCTGTATGGATCTTTTCTAGGGAGTGCCTTTGTAAAGAATAAGGAAGATATTGAGAATAACACATGAGGAGATGAACTATTTTAAAACCTGTCAGATGGTTACTGCCCCTTGTAAGTGACAGGAATATGGGAAAAGGGTAATTTATGGTGCATTTTACCATGTTTTTGTTATAGTGGTCCTATAGCTTTAGGAAGACCTGTAGGGAGGCAGATGATGAGAGAGGCCATATACCTGATACTCCTCCTCCAAGCGCGACAGAAGCACCGCCCTCTCCACGGTCAGGAGGCGGTCTATCAGAGCCAAAGACAGGATCATAGATTTCAGCTGAACGGTTATAAACTCAATGCCTGTGAGAAAAGCAACAAGGGGAACATCAGCTTATTAATCAGTAATCAGTCTAACCTCCACCCAGGACCAGAGACACTGGGCACTGCCTGCTGCTCAACCAGCTAGCAACTGGTTACAGTGGACCTGAACTCTTGCACAGGACACAAGGAAAACATAACAGAAATGTTTAATTCCCCCTCATTTGTGCCTAATCACTAGTTGTAATCTAATCTCTCCCCTGTGTCACATGCCATGGCAGAGATGGCAGACAAGCCCATTTGAAAGCACAGGCTGTAAACAATATGTCTGCTTCCATGAATCAGGAAGTAGAAACTGTGCAGATTTATTTTAGGATTTGTATCAGCTGTAACAAAGAAATGTTTTTTGTTTAATCCTTATTATGCTGTTGTGTATCTTTTAGAGCAGACAGGAAGTTCTGAGTTCAGGTCCACTTTATAGTATTCCTAAATTATTTAGCAGTGGTATTGCTACACTCAGACGGCTCCTCTTCTGCCCTTTCTTTCTGATTTTAGCCTTTTTCCCCCAAAGTCTTTTGCCAACATTCAGCCAAGCTGGCGATGGGAATATAAGAGAAAACAGTAAGCAGTCAGGGGACATGCGACTCTTGAATTGTAGCTGCATTTTGATCAGGCGGCACTAGGTGATGATTTCTAGTCTATTCATTCACTTGTACGCGAGACCATGCCAGCGTGTGAAGAGCGCTTACTGACCTAACAATGCCCAGGAATTGTAGGAGGCCAGGTGTCGGTGAAAGGTCTCTCTGGTCTCTGGTGGAATGGAGGGTCCCAGGATACTGGTGGAGGAACCAATCACTACGTTGTACCTGAAACAGGAAGACGGAAGATGCAGGTCTCAGCAGCTGGACTGGACATCAATGTTGGGACTTCTAGTAGCTCCAGCTACACATGAAGAATGACCATTGCTTGTAGCAAGCATTCCTGAATGTACTGTGATGCTGGAGCGCACTGAGAAGATGTGGCAGGCCTGAGATTGTGTAGTAGGTACAATAACTAAGCAGCAGAGTGCCGTAGTGGTTAGCGATCTCACCTTGCAGCCCCTGGTTGGATCCCCGGCTCAAATCCCAGCCAGGGCACTATCTGCATTGAGTTTGTTTGTTCTCCCCATGTCTGTGTGGGTTTCCTCCGGGCACTATGGTTTCCTCTCATGTCCCAAACCCATACAGATACATTAATTGGTTTTCCCTAAATTGACCCTAGACTACGATACATACACTACACGATACAGACATATGACTATGGCAGGAATTAGATTGTGAGCCCCTCTGAGGACAGTTATGTGACAAGACTATATTCTCTGTACAGCGCTGAGGAAGATGCAGGTGTTATAGAAACAGGAAATAATTACTGGAGACAGCATGCCAAAGGCTTGCAATCATGCCGTGTATCAGAGAACAATAAAGTCACAACATGTTTTGGGTGGAACCCTCCCTCATGTGTCCAGACATCACCTAAGGAAGCCATCAAAGGGTTGTGGTAGGGCACTCCGTCAAAAAATGCTGGGTGCTTGATACTGTGACATAGGCAATGTCTCGTTCAAATCAGCAATCCAATGTATCAGCACACCACTCCAGACTATTCACGCTCTGTTATTGAGCCATGTATGTCCACAAGGATAACCCATTCGCGTTCCGTCGTTTTCACTTGAGCAATGTTCACCTCCCATTCATTAGCCTATAACTTTATCACTACTTATCACAATGCACTGATCTATATCTTGTTTTTTCCGCCATCAATTAGGCTTTCTTTGGGGGGTACATTTTGCTAAGAGCCACTTTACTGTAAATACATTTTAACAGGAAGAATAAGAAAAAAAACGGAAAAAATGCATTATTTCTCAGTTTTCAGCCATTATAGTTTTAAAATAATACATGCCTCCATAATTAAAACTCACGTATTGTATTTGCCCATATGTCCCGGTTATTACACCGTTAAAATTATGTCCCTATCACAATGTATGGCGACAATATTTTATTTGGAAATAAAGGTGCATTTTTTCCGTTTTGCATCTATCACTATTTACAAGTTTAAAATAAAAAATTTAGAAATATTTCATCTTTACATTGATATTTAAAAAGTTTAGACCCTTAGGTAAATATTTACATTTTTTTTTTATTGTAATGTTTTTGTTTTTTTTATATTAAACATTTTATTTGGGTATTTTTGGGAGGGTGGGATGTAAACCATATTTTTTTAATGTAATTGTGTGTTGATTTACATTTTTTTCACTTTTTGTTGTAGTTTTACTTTTTGGCCACAAGATGGCGGCCATGAGTTTGTTTACATGACGTCACTCTAAGCGTAACACACGCTTAGAGTGACGCATCGGGGAGGGAACAGCCAGAAAAGGCGCAGCTTCCGAGAGAAGCTGTCGCTTTTTCAGCGGGGGAGAGGAATCAGTGATCGGGCACCATAGCCCGATTCATTGATTGCCTGGCTAACGAACCGCGGGCCGGGAGCGCGCGTGATCGGCCGCGGTAGCGCACATAGTTCCTGGACGTAGTTTCTACGTCCAGGAACCAAAATAGGTTAATCAGCCGACAATTGTTTCGGGGGGCCGCGCAGGGTCCTCCTTTATCAAGGCGTGTGGTGACCCTGCGCGTCCCCCGAAACAATTGTCGGCTGATTATCCTTGCGGACATACACGGCTCAATAAAGGAGCGTGATTAATTTGGAGTGGTGTGCTGATACATTGGATTGCCGATCACCTAAGGAAGGGCTCCGCTCAGAACATGTTGTGACCTCATTGTGCACCAATACACAGCATTATTTCAGCCTTTGGTGTGCCGTCTCCAACTATTCTCCTTATTGTTCTGAAGTGGTGTACCTGTGGGGGCGCGGCACCGACTCGAGTCTAAAGGGTGTACACATCCAATTTTGATTGGAAAAGAATTTTACTTCTTCCATGTACTCCGAGGGGAAAAAATAAAAATCGCCCAGGACAGAATCCGGTGGCACACATTTGTTGAGGCCCTTTGCTCCAGTGGGAGACACAGGATTATGTACTCCGAGGGGGCCGACAGATTTTGAATACTATGAGCAGATGGTGTAAGTAAGCTCTCGTACTACATGGAAGTGGCAATCAAATTGGGATGTGTGCATACACCCTAATGGTGGCCACACACGATGCAATAAAAAAGATCCAATTATTTGGCAAATCAAAAAGAATCGGTTGTACAGAAAAACCGAAAGTTTTTTTTTCCCCTTTGATTTGAGCGAGAAACTTGATTGAATTTGAAGTTTTTATCAATAGAAGTTGATTTTGAGTGGCCAATGAGTTTTCAATCAGTTTTTCATAATTGTGGAAAAATGTAACACAGGTGTACGATACATTAGAGTCTCTGTCCAGATTGAAGCAAATCTGAAGCAAAAAAAAAACTTGAGATAATGAGATAATGAATTGTATGTGTAGTACAGCTAATAGAACATTAGTAGCAAAGAAAAGAATATCATACTGATTTCCAGTACAGGAAGAGTTAAATAAGTTATCTATGCAAAAGAGCTTCTCTGAGCTCTCCCACCCAACTTGGTCGAATACAGTCCTGTTTTCTGAAGCACTTAAATCAGGCAGGATAAGGCTTTACTGCAGGGGAATTCAAAGGGTCATTATTACTAAGTTTTTATTTAAAAAAAGAAGAAGCAAAAAAAGCTATATAACTGAAAATAAAAATGAGACTCTTCTTTGCTACCAGTGTTCTATTCAGTATCCATACTACACATACAATTAGGTTTTTTATGCGCTTCAGGTTTGCTTTCAGCCGTCTATCATGCTAGTGCAGTGTTCTTCAAACTTGGCTCTCCAGCTGTTAAGGAACTACAAGTCCCACAATGTATTGCGGGAGTCTGACAGCCACAGTCATGATTCACAGGCAAATGCATTGTGGGACCTGTAGTTCCTTAAAGGGGAACTGAAGAGAGAGGTATATGGAGGCTGCCATGTTTATTTCCTTTTAAGCAATACCAGTCACCTAGCAGCCCTGCTGATCCTCTGCCTCTAATACTATTAGACATAGCCCCTGAACAAGCATGCAGCAGATCGGGTGTTTCAGACAGATCTGACAAGACTAGCTGCATGCTTGTTTCTGGTGTGATTCAGATACTACTGCAGAGAAATAGACCAGCAGGGCTGCCAGGTAACTGGTATTGATTAAAAGGAAATAAATATGGCAGCCTCCGTATACCTCTCACTTCAGTTCCCCTTAAACAGCTGGAGAGCTAAGTTTGCAGATCACTGCGCTAGTGTATGTCCTATGTATCTAATGTTTGATTCTTGCCCTCCCTCAGGTTTACTTATTATTCCACTGGGGTGGTTAAAATGACCCACTGGGGCTTAGTTAGGTGTAAGGGAATATAAACATATAGACATGTATGTAATGACGACCCTGTCACCTCCCCTCCTCGTGTCTCCTCCCCTCCTCGCGTCACCTCCCCTCCTCGCGTCACCTCCCCTCCTTGTGCCACCTCCTTGTGTCACCTCCCCTCCCCTCATCACATCCCCTCCTCGCTTTACCTCCCCTCATCACATCCCGTCCTCGCTTTACCTCCCCTCCTCGTGTCCCCTCCCCTCGTCACCTCCCCTCCTCGCGCCATCTCCCCTCCTCGCGTCTCCTCCCCTCCTCACGTCTCCTACCCTCCTCGCGTCTCCTCCCCTCCTTGCGTCTCCTCCCCTCCTCGTGCCACCTCCCCTCGTCACCTCCCCTCCTCGCGTCCCCTCCCCTCCTCGTGCCACCTCCCCTCCTCGCGCCACCTCCCCTCCTCGCGCCACCTCCCCTCCTCGCGCCACCTCCCCTCCTTGAGTCCCCTCCCCTCACCTCTTTTCAGCCCAGTCCAGCACCGGATCCCATTCATTCTTCTGAAGCTCCACAAGCCCCGGAGGCTCCTCCACTCTGTAACTGAGAGACAAAGAGGACCTGTTACAAGCCACATTGACAGCTTTCCATGCATTTTTCAGTGAAGCCAGATTTGTGAAACAGGAGTTTTTAGCTCAGCTTCAGTCCTCATGGCAAAGCAATATATCATGACTGAAGAGATCCGGATTTACTGGGAAACTGACGATTAGTTAGAGATGAAGAGAAAGGAAGCCTATTGAGAAGAGAAGATCTTGTTTGTCCACGTGAGTAAAGGTGTGAACAGATTAATCGAATAATGCATTTCCCTTTATCATGGGAGGGGCTCTGTGGATCGAAACAAACATGCCTTGACTGTATAAGTTTCTTTGCAAAGGTTATTAGGGTCATGTGACAAGCCTACAGTTCCTCCTCCGAATCCTTGACTGCCACACAGGGTTAAGGCTCTCTGGCAGTCCAAAACCCACCCACTCCCATAAGTTTTTAGTTACTGCTGGCAGGTGATGTCACTGGAAGGAGATGCTGCTTGCTTTTTTGGGCAGTTGGAAACAGCTGTTATTTCCCACAATGCAACAAGGCTCCCGCTGTGTGATGTCAGTACCTTAGTGCTGTAAGGCGCTGGCATCACGCTGTGGGAGGGGTTTCACCACAATATCAGCCATACAGCGCCCCCTGATGATCCGTTTGTGAAAAGGAATAAATTTCTCATGTAAAAGGGGGTATCAGCTACTGATTGGGATGAAGTTCAATTCTTGGTCGGAGTTTCTCTTTAAAGGACCACTACAGTTAAAAACTGTAAATGTAAAATGCATGTGTATAATCTGCATAAATGTAAATGTTTATTACCCAGTAAAATGCACTATAAATTGCTTTTCGCCTATGTTGCTGTCACTTACAGTAAAAATCTGATTAGTCCACCTCCTCATGGAGGTTTCTCAGGGTTTATTTTTTTTTATATTCAAAAGTGCTTATTCAATGGCAGTTGCTTGTTTCAAAGGCCAAAATAGTGAGCAAGCGAGTGGGGCAGCCGTCCAACATCCTTATATAGGTCCTTTACAGGGGGTGCTATAGTGAAAATGAATAGAAATACTGAGAATCCCCCATGAGGAGTTGGGCTTGTCCAAAACCTGTCAGATCTGTTAGATTTCAACTACCTACTGTAAGTGACAACATAGGAGAAAAGTAATATACAGTGCATATTACTCAGGGAAATGTACTTCTTAAGAATATGCACCATTTTTCGTGATAGTGGTACTTTAAGGTTTTTTTAAATAAAAGTGCCAATACATGGATCGTCTATTTCTCGGCGACCTACAGCTGCCTGCTCACTCCCTGTTCCAGACCACACCTCCCTGCTAGAGGCTGACAGCTGCCTGCTCACTCCCCGTTCCAGACCACACCTCCCTGCTAGAGGCTGACAGCTGCCTGCTCACTCCCCGTTCCAGACCACACCTCCCTGCTAGAGGCTGACAGCTGCCTGCTCACTCCCCGTTCCAGACCACACCTCCCTGCTGGAGGCTGACAGCTGCCTGCTCACTCCTGGTTCCAGGCCACACCTCCCTGCTAGAGGCTGACAGCTGCCTGCTCACTCCCTGTTCCAGACCACCCCTCCCTGCTGGAGGCTGACAGCTGCCTGCTCACTCCTGGTTCCAGGCCACACCTCCCTGCTGGAGACTGACAGCTTCCTGCTCCAGACCACCCCTCCCTGCTGGAGGCTGACAGCTGCCTGCTCACTCCTGGTTCAAGGCCACTCCTCCCTGCTGGAGGCTGACAGCTGCCTGCTCACTCCCTGTTCCAGATCACACTTTCCTGCTGGAGACTGACAGCTGCCTGCTCACTCCCTGTTCCAGATCACACCTCCCTGCTGGAGGCTGACAGCTGCCTGCTCACTCCCCGTTCCAGACCACACCTCCCTGCTAGAGGCTGACAGCTGCCTGCTCACTCCCCGTTCCAGACCACACCTCCCTGCTAGAGGCTGACAGCTGCCTGCTCACTCCCTGCTCCAGACCACACCTCCCTGCTCACTCCCGGTTCCAGGCCACGCCTCCCTGCTAGAGGCTGACAGCTGCCTGCTCCCTCCCCGTTCCAGACCACACCTCCCTGCTAGAGGCTGACAGCTGCCTGCTCACTCCCCGTTCCAGACCACACCTCCCTGCTAGAGGCTGAAAGCTGCCTGCTCACTCCCTGTTCCAGACCACACCTCCCTGCTAGAGGCTGACAGCTGCCTGCTCACTTCCTGTTGCAGACCACACCTCCCTGCTGGAGGCTGACAGCTGCCTGCTCACTCCCTGTTCCAGACCACACCTCCCTGCTGGAGGCTGACAGCTGCCTGCTCACTCCTGGTTCCAGGCCACACCTCCCTGCTGGAGACTGACAGCAGCCTGCTCACTCCCTGCTCCAGACCACACCTCCCTGCTGGAGGCTGACAGCTGCCTGCTCACTCCCTGTTCCAGATCACACTTTCCTGCTGGAGACTGACAGCTGCCTGCTCACTCCCTGCTCCAGACCACACCTCCCTGCTGGAGGCTGACAGCTGCCTGCTCACTCCCTGTTCCAGATCACACCTCCCTGCTGGAGACTGACAGCTGCCTGCTCACTCCCCGTTCCAGACCACACCTCCCTGCTAGAGGCTGACAGCTGCCTGCTCACTCCTGGTTCCAGGCCACACCTCCCTGCTAGAGGCTGACAGCTGCCTGCCCCCTCCCTGTTCCAGACCACACCTCCCTGCTAGAGGCTGACAGCTGCCTGCTCACTCCCTGTTCCAGACCACACCTCCCTGCTAGAGGCTGACAGCTGCCTGCTCACTACTCCTGGTTCCAGGCCACACCTCCCTGCTGGAGGCTGACAGCTGGCTACTCACTCCCCGTTCCAGACCACACCTCCCTGCTCACTCCCGGTTCCAGGCCACACCTCCCTGCTAGAGGCTGACAGCTGCCTGCTCACTCCCCGTTCCAGACCACACCTCCCTGCTAGAGGCTGACAGCTGCCTGCCCCCTCCCCGTTCCAGATCACACCTCCCTGCTAGAGGCTGACAGCTGCCTGCTCACTCCCTGCTGCAGACCACACCTCCCTGCTGGAGACTGACAGCTGCCTGCCCCCTCCCCGTTCCAGACCACACCTCCCTGCTAGAGGCTGACAGCTGCCTGCTCACTCCTGGTTCCAGGCCACACCTCCCTGCTAGAGGCTGACAGCTGCCTGCCCCCTCCCCGTTCCAGACCACACCTCCCTGCTAGAGGCTGACAGCTGCCTGCTCACTACTCCTGGTTCCAGGCCACACCTCCCTGCTGGAGGCTGACAGCTGGCTACTCACTCCCCGTTCCAGACCACACCTCCCTGCTCACTCCCGGTTCCAGGCCACACCTCCCTGCTAGAGGCTGACAGCTGCCTGCTCACTCCCCGTTCCAGACCACACCTCCCTGCTAGAGGCTGACAGCTGCCTGCCCCCTCCCCGTTCCAGATCACACCTCCCTGCTAGAGGCTGACAGCTGCCTGCTCACTCCCTGCTGCAGACCACACCTCCCTGCTGGAGACTGACAGCTGCCTGCCCCCTCCCCGTTCCAGATCACACCTCCCTGCTGGAGACTGACAGCTGCCTGCTCACTCCCCGTTCCAGACCACACCTCCCTGCTAGAGGCTGAAAGCTGCCTGCTCACTCCTGGTTCCAGGCCACACCTCCCTGCTGGAGACTGACAGCTGCCTGCTCACTCCCCGTTCCAGACCACACCTCCCTGCTAGAGGCTGAAAGCTGCCTGCTCACTCCTGGTTCCAGGCCACACCTCCCTGCTGGAGGCTGACAGCTGCCTGCTCACTCCCTGTTTCAGGCCACACCTCCCTGCTAGAGGCTGACAGCTGCCTGCTCACTCCCCGTTCCAGACCACACCTCCCTGCTAGAGGCTGACAGCTGCCTGCTCACTCCCTGTTCCAGACCACACCTCCCTGCTAGAGGCTGACAGCTGCCTGCTCACTCCCTGCTCCAGACCACACCTCCCTGCTAGAGGCTGACAGCTGCTTGCTCACTCCCTGCTCCAGACCACACCTCCCTGCTAGAGGCTGACACCTGCTCACTCCCTGTTCCAGACCACACCTCCCTGCTGGAGACAGTTGGCCACGATTGGACTGAATAAAGCCATTGTCTTCCTTCCATGCAGTGATGGACACTCACCAGATGGTGTCTGTTTCCAGGAACTTTAGGGAAGCTCTGATCAGCTGCTCCTTATCCCTCAGAGTCGGGTTATCCAGAGCCGTGTTACATAGCGTGGTCTGCAGATCACAGAAAAGCAAGAATGGATTTAGCAGCTGTTATGGAATTATAGGTAACAGTAACACTGTACACAAATGTCACATCTCGTGTATATGGCGTGTAAGTATTTGATTCCCTGCTGATTTGGCTTGCTTGCCCTCTGAACAAGAAATGAGCAGTCTATAATTGTAATGGAAGGTTTATTGTATCTGGGAGAGACACAATAACTACACAAGAAGCCCCCACAACCCCCTCAGTGCCTCAGAGCTCATTGTAATGAATGAAATAAGTATTTGATCCCCTATCTAAGGAGGACTTAGTACTTGGTGGCAACCTTCACAGTCAATCAGAGTTCAGATGTTTCTTGTAGTTGCCGCCGCGTTTGGTCACGTACGAGACGTCACCGCGTCGTGAGACCACATACGAGACGTCACCGCACTGTGTGGCCACATATAAGATGTCACCGCACTATGTGGCCACATACGAGACGTCACCGCACTGTGTGGCCACATATAAGATGTCACCGCACTATGTGGCCACGTACGAGACGTCACCGCACTGTGTGGCCACGTACAAGAAGTCACCGCGCCGCGTGGCCACGTATGAGATGTCACTGCGTCGTGTGACCACATACGAGACGCCACCGCGCTGTGTGGCCACATATAAGACGTCACCGCACTGTGTGGCCACATATAAGACGTCACCGCACTGTGTGGCCACATATAAGACGTCACCGCACTGTGTGGCCACATATAAGACGTCACCGCACTGTGTGGCCACGTACGAGACGTCACCGCGCCGCGTGGCCACGTACGAGACGTCACCGCGCCGTGTGGCCACATATAAGACGTCACCGCACTGTGTGGCCACGTACGAGACATCACCGCGCCGTGTGGCCACGTACGAGACGTCACCGCGCCGTGTGGCCACGTACGAGACATCACCGCACTGTGTGGCCACGTACGAGACATCACCGCACTGTGTGGCCACGTACGAGACATCACCGCGCCGTGTGGCCACGTACGAGACGTCACCGCACTGTGTGGCCACGTACGAGACATCACCGCGCCGTGTGGCCACGTACGAGACGTCACCGCACTGTGTGGCCACATACGAGACATCACCGCGCCGTGTGGCCACGTACGAGACGTCACCGCACTGTGTGGCCACGTACGAGACATCACCGCACTGTGTGGCCACGTACGAGACATCACCGCACTGTGTGGCCACGTACGAGACATCACCGCGCCGTGTGGCCACGTACGAGACATCACCGCACTGTGTGGCCACGTACGAGACATCACCGCGCCGTGTGGCCACGTACGAGACATCACCGCACTGTGTGGCCACGTACGAGATGTCACCGCACTGTGTGGCCACGTACGAGATGTCACCGCACTGTGTGGCCACATATAAGACGTCACCGCACTATGTGGCCACGTACGAGACGTCACCGCGGCGCGTGGCCACGTACGAGACGTCACCGCACTGTGTGGCCACGTATGAAACGCCACCGCACTGTGTGGCCACGTACGAGACGCCACCGTGCCGCGTGGCCACGTACGAGATGTCGTCGCGTCGTCTGGCCACGTACGAGATGTCACCAGCAAATAACATTGCACCCTATGGCTGCGCCCAATTTAACCCCCTGGCTTTGCGTGTAAAATAACAGATTTGATTTTGGGGGGGGGGGGGGGGGGAGGAAGGACCACATCTAAGTTAGCTGGGGGTTTGCGTGGAGAGGGTTAAACAACAAATGTATTGCTGTAGACAGCCTTTCTGGTTAGTGCCTTACCAAGTGCATAGTGTAGAATTTCAGAAAGTCCTTCTGGCTGTCCCACTCATTGGCCACAGCGATCGCTAGGGGTTCACTGGGAACAGCAAAAACTTTGCCCTGTGGTGTCCTCAACTTCCTGCGATCCAAGTTAATTTCAAACCCCCCTGTAGGCAGAAAATAAAGTGTGCGATATTAAATTCAAGTTGCGTTTATGGTCGAAAGCATTAAAGAGACTTTGAAGCGAGAATAAATCTCGCTTCAGAGCTCATAGTTAGCAGGGGCATGTGTGCCCCTGCTAAACCGCCGCTATCCCGCAGATAAACGAGGGTCCCTGACCCCCCGAAATCCCCTCCGAGCAGCGGGGGATCTCTTCCGGATTGAGGCAGGGCTAACCGCCGCAGCCCTGCCCCACACGCGTCTGTCAGCGCGTATCTCCGCCTCTCACCCGCCCCTCTCTGTCTTCCTTCACTGAGGGGCGGGGGAGAGGCGGCGATGCGCCGCTGATAGACGCGACTGGAGGCAGGGCTGCAGCCGTTAGCCCTGCCTCTAGGAGCAGCAAAATGTACGACCAATTTGGTCGTTGATTTTGCGGGGGGGGTGAAGGGACCCCCGTTTAGCCGCGGGATAGCGGCGTTTTAGCAGGGGCACACGTGCCCCTGCTAACTATGAGCTCTGAAGCGAGAATTATTCTCGCTTCAGTGTCTCTTTAAGCACTACATAAATCTAATCGCTAAACATATAGGACCTGTTTCCAAGTTACTGGAAGGGTTAATACTCAAACCTTCTCTCTTCACTTAGAAGCGAACTGATAAGATTGACATTGTCAAAATTATCAGATTGTGTTGAGCGGTGCAAAGGGGCCCATACACTGGTCGATTTCAGCCATCGATCGATCCTATGGAATCGATTGATCTGAACTCGATTCTATCAAATCTATTGATCGATTTGCGGCCGATTTCGATGAATTTTATCTGACAGGATGGAAAATCTAGGTTGATCGGCTGCTGGCAGCAGATCGATGGCCCATAGAGTTGCATTGGATCTAATGTTCCAATAATGCATTTAGATTGATTTCCAATAGATTATCTATTGGAAATCTGTTCCTAGTGTGTGGCACTCATCAGATAGATTCCTGTCATATTTGACTAGACTGGTATCTGACAGAAATCTATCTGATGGTCGAATCTGCTGCAAATCTATAAGTGTATGGCTACCTTAAACAATTCAGGAAAGTCCATCTGATAATTGGTCCTAAAACTGGCAAGATTACCAATTGGCTTCTGAGAAGTGTAAATATGCCCTCAAATGATATTAGACAAATATTTTACTGTCACATTGCCACTGGAACTTAAAAACATTTAAAAATGGCCTTGCAGCCCTTTCCTGACTAGTGAGCAGCCACAGGTCCTCACTAAGCTCCTTTGTCTTAGCCATGACTGTCCACAAACCAACTGCAGAGAGCTTCTGTTTTTCACCCATTGCGTTGATTAAAACAGCCGTTCCCAATTAATCAGAGTAATTAGGGTGCTTTAGAACAGCTTGGACTATTTGGAATGGTATAGAACTTTAGATTTTTCCATAGGCTCTGACAGTTTGTGAAGGGTAGGAATAATTTTGGACTGGATACTTTTTGTTCAAATGTAAATAAAAGCTGAGAAATGTGTTTTTTTCCCCCCACAATAATGCCTCTTGTACATCTTCTTATCTTTTGGGAGACACCTATGCAATTTCCTGTCAAAATTACTGGCTGGTTGAATAAAAGTAACTAAGTCAAAATTTGCCTGGGGTATGAATAATTATGGGCAGCACCGTACATGTAAATTCTAAAAAAAATGTTTGTTTTTAATAAATTTGCCAAAACCTCAAGTAAACATTTTTCATGTTGTCATTATGGGGTGTTGTGTGTAGAATCCTGAAGAAAAAAAATGAATTTAATCCATTTTGAAATAAGGCTGTAACATAAAATGTCGAAAAAGTGATGTGCTGTGAATACTTTCCTGATGCACTGTATGGCTTTGTAAAAAGGCCACAAATGTCATCATACTAACAACCAGTGCTATCAGTGATGGCGGACACTTTTTTAAAGTATTTTTTTTAATAACTTTTTGTTTTCTTACTATGTTTATCAATGATCACTGTTACCAGCAGTGATGGTGATCAATGAGGGACTAGGAGAACACAGATTGGTTAAGGGATCACATGATCCTTTGGGCCAACCACTGCAGCCACAGGGGTCAAGAGATCACATGATCTCTTTGACCAATCAGTGGTGCAGTACAGGGGTCACATGCATGATCGATCCAGGAAGTAATGTTCTTCCTGTGTACTTTCTTTCAATGATCACTGTGTAACAATGATCATTGTGGGTAAACAGGGCACCTATCAAGTTCAGTAGGACGGTTATAGGTCCTACATCCAGGTGACTTAAAGCGGAATATAACCCTGCATTTCAACTTTGCTCTAAAACATTATTTACAGCATATTATATGCAACCAGCATTTTTTTTTACTAGACCATCATTGGAAGGGTTACACACAGAGCTTTAAAGTTCTGTGGAGAGAAATGCAGACACATCCGAAGTTTAGATAGATACATTTAAGTAAACACAATGTAACAAGTGTGGAATAAGACACACACTCTGTGCAGGAGCTCCCGGACACACAGAAAGAGAGAGAGAGAGTGAGTGAGTGAGTGAGTCAAATTCCTCACTTGTTACATTGTGTTTACTTAAATGTATCTATCTAAACTTCGGATGCGTCTGCATTTCTCTCCACGGAACTTTAAAGCTCTGTGTGTAACCCTTCCAATGCTGGTCTAGTAAAAAAAAATGCTGGTTGCATATAATATGCTGTAAATAATGTTTTAGAGCAAAGTTGAAATGCAGGGTTATATTCCGCTTCTTCTTGGTCGTAGAACCAACATCCATTGGGATAAAATGGTTAAAGCTTCAATCTGCAGCTACTGCCATTTATGCCTCTCAAGTTAGTTTTAAAATGTTGTCCACAGAGAGGCTTTAAAACCATGCAGATTTAGATTTTATTTCCCCTCCAATACTTTTCAGTGCATGTATATACTGGGTGATTTCAGTGGCGGCCAATAGATTGACAACAGCAAAGCATAACCTACTAACCTTCACCTTGAGAAATACTGACGTGTTCATAGAACTTCTTTCTTTCTGTAATGATAAAGCAAAGTGCGCAATCAGGTGCTGGCAGTGATGCTTACATATCACAGATCAGGCCAGTTTAGGAAAAGATGTACAGTATAAGAATGTAAGGAACTTTTTGACGTTGGTGAATTTGGAAAAATGAGCGTCACCAATCAGGTGAGTCTAGGAAGAGATTGCTGTATGAGAACGTAGAAAGCTGGAGTAGTTGAAAAAATGAACATCTTATCTATAACGTTTGGCTCCTCCTCATTTTTGAATAGAAACCATTCGGTCTGGTGAACAGGAGAACAAAAGACAAAAATGCCTTTCTCGACAAAAACATTAAAACGAAATGTATTGCCAGGAGCAGCATAGCTAGAAATCGTGGAGCTTCAAAGAAAAGTTTTGGTTGCCCCCCCTTTAAAAAAAAAAAAAAAAAAAAAAAAGGAACTTTGTACCCCTCTCTCACACAACAATTTTATGTAGCCAGAGGGGTCCCCCGGTATTAAGCAGCCCTCCAGTAGTGATAGCCAGAGGCATCCCTTCAGTATTATATAGTCTCAGGTAAACCCCAGTATAGCTAGAGGCTCCCCAACCAGTATAGGTAGCCAGAAGTAGCGCCCACAAAGTATAGGTAGCCCCCCTCAGCATAGGTAACCAGTAGTAGCCTTCGGTATAGTCAGAGGATCCCCAGTATAAGTAGGCAGAAAGACACCCCAACATGGGTAGTCAAGTATAGGTAATGTGACAGGAGAGGGCGCTGTAGTCATGGAGACCAAGACGCCAGGAGAATGCAGATCGCCGTAGAGACTGGAGAGGTGAGTCACTTCTTCTATGATCCTGCTACCGATACTTTGCATCTCAGACAGGGGGGTGTCAGAGGAGACCCCCATTCTGCCGCACATACCAGGAACCCAGCAGCTATGGGCACTATAGCCTCCACCGGCCTGGAGATGGCGATGAGTGAGGCTGGCAGGTCCTATACTCACCAGCAGGTGGTGCATAGGAGCGTTTCTGTGTGCCGGTCCCATCCAGCAACCTCAGGGCAGGATACAAGCCCTGCGTCAGACGCTTGGCATAGATGGTCCGGAGACTCTGCAGCATTGCGTCCAGTAGGGGGTGCCAGCCGCTTTCAGAAACTGCAAGAAAATATAAGAGACAAGATTAAGAAAAAACGGAGAAAGGGGATTCATTGTTGAATAAGAAAACTACATAAATAGTTCTGTGAACATATACTACAAAAATCCTCTGACTCCAACTCCTCAATTTATGATGCCTCCGACTTCAACTCCTCTAGTTTATATATAAAAATCTACTTTATGTGTTGTTGGAAATTATGTAACATAAAAGGTATTTCTCAACTTCCAAAACATAACCTAACCTGAGATGGTATAAATAAAAGAATTGATGGCTCTAGTCTACTTTAGGGGACCCAGCAGGAAACCTCATAGAGAAATTTAGCTAACGTCATTAGGTGGGCGGTACTGCTAGCTTTCTCGCCAACACTACTGGGCCAATCACAACACTTTGTGCTGTAGAGGGTACTGTGATTGGAGAACTGTTCCCTATGAGGTTTCCTGCTGGTGCCAAACTGATACTTACCTGGGGCTTCCTCCAGCTACATGACCTCTGATGCCTCCCTTGCTGTCCTCCCCGGCAACTCTGTTGTTCTGTAATCCTGCCCGGTAATCTGGCTTCAGTCGTGCCTGCCGGGCCACTCTGCGCATGCGCGGCCATGCCCCCATCGCCGGGAGCGTACTGTGCAGGAGCAGATGCTGCCAGCGATGGGGTGCGCACACAGCCACACATGCGTAGACCCGCTCGGTCCAGGCTCGGCTGCACGGCGCAGTGGCACGGAGAAGATGCTGCCCAGGATCGGTGGAAGAAGCAGAGCCCATTCCGATCCCCGTGCTGCTGCACACTGCGGCCAAGCTACGTCCACAAGCCCCTGTGTCACCGGACTTCAGGGGGTTCCAGTGCTGGAGCAGTGAGGCTGAAGCTTCTCTCTACTGAGGTGAGTATCACGTCACTACAGGTACACTGTGCAGCAGGTGGGAGCGCAGTGTGATGGGGGTGCTGTGACTGCAGATAGACAAGACACAGGATATTTATATTGCGCTTTTCTCCTGGTGGACTCACGCTCCGTTCACACCGGGGATCGCAAAATAGCAAATATTTTGCAGAGGGTTTTTCCCCCATTTTTATACTGGACATTTTTCGCAATTTTTGAGCAATCATGATTTTTTAACATTTGAACCGCGAATGCTCCAAAATCGTGGGTAAGTGCTGCATGCACTGCGTTTTCTGTCAAATCTCCAGCGATCGCTGCAGTGAGGTCACTGTCATACACTATAAATTGCACTAGCGCTTTTCAAATCGCTAGTAATCGCCGGAGATTCGGAAAACGCCCGTAAATCTCCCCAGTGTGAATGGGTCCTTAAAGCAGCAGAGCTGCAGCCACTAGCAGGCTGTATAGGCAGTAGCAGTGTTAGGGAGTCTTGCCCAAGGTCTCCTAACTGAATAGTTGCTGACTTACTGAACAGGCAGAGCGGAGATGTGAACCCAGGTCTCCTGTGTCAGAGCCCTTACCCAGTACACCATCCAGACTAGCCTTTCTCAACCTTTTTACCCTGGAGGGACCCTGCAAATAACTTTTGGATCTCAAGGATCCCCTGCAAACAACTTTTGATCCTGAGGAACCCCTGGATATATTGTGCATGAGGCATGGTCTTTAAAAGGAGGTGAAGTGGTTTATTTCACTACTCCCTATTACTCTGACACTCACTGTACTGTCTCCTTAGCCTAGTGCTTTTTATTAATGTGATCATTATTATTCTATCCCCCAACTTAGAGCTTCTTTTTATAGTACCCCCTATTATAAAGTGCTTCCTCCATGATGAGGTGAAAATGCTAAGGAGCCACTGTGTAGAGTACTCAAGCAACCCTGGTTGAGAAAGCCTGATCCAGACACTACCGGCTGGCCGGAGCACAGGGAGGCGGGGCTTGCTGTCTGCGGATAATGGGGGAGAGCACAGGGTGATGGCATACCTCCCAACTTTTTGAGAAGAGAAAGAGGGACACTTAAGCCACGCCCTTGATCACGCCTCCGTCACATCCCTAGTCATGCATACCATAAAGATTTCATAAGAAAAAATTTGGTACTTATCCGTTAGCCGGGCGCATCCGGCAGGTGGCGACAAAACTCCACCAGAGTTACATCTTTCCCTACTATCCATGTCGGCCTGGAGGGGGAATAGTAATTAGCGCCACCTGCCGGATGCGCCCGGCTAACGGATAAGTACCAAAATTTTGTTTTTTTTTATTCAAACCACGCTGGTCCTTTTCATCCTAATGCATTTTACTTCATATTAAAGGATACCCGAAGTGACATGATGAGATAGACATGTGTATGTAAAGTGCCTAACACACAAATAACTAGGCTGTGCTCCTTTCTTTCTTCCTCTGCCTGAAAGAGTTAAAGGTACTTATCCGTTAGCCGGGCGCATCCGGCAGGTGGCGCTAATTACTATTCCCCCTCCAGGCCGACATGGATAGTAGGGAAAGATGTAACTCTGGTGGAGTTTTGTCGCCACCTAGAGGATGCGCCCGGCTAACGGATAAGTACCGAGTTAAATATCAGGTATGTAAGTGGCTGACTCAGTCCTAAGTGACTACAGTGTGACCCTCACTGATAAGAAATTCCAACTATAAAACACTTTCCTAGCAGAAAATGGCTTCTGAGAGCAGGAAAGAGATAAAAAGGGAAATTTCTTATCAGTGAGGGTCACACTGTAAACACTTCCTGTCTGAGTCAGAACTGAGTCAGACACTTACATAGCTGATATTTACCTCTTTCAGGCAAAGAAAAAAAGGAACACAGCATAGTTATTTGTGTGCTAGGCACTGTACATACCCATGTCTATCTCATGTCACTTCGGGTATCCTTTAACATTTTAAAGAATATATCAATTTAAAGGATGAAATAAAGTTTAGAGTACAACACATTTTTAGTAGACGAATATATAGATTTACATGGAAAGGGGGACAGTTGGGAGATGCTGGGAGCCCGGGGAGGTGTGCGGGGGTGAGGCGGGTACCTGTCGCTCCTCAGGCACAGCAGTAGTCACACACGCTGCTCTCGCTCGGGTGGCGGTCAGGCTGTGGACGCCGCCATGTTGCCGGTGACGTCAGCGCGGCTGGGCGCGGTGACGCAGGCGCCGGGGTGGGCGGGGCCGCGCTCGCTCGCTGGCACGCTCGGGGTGCTGCTGCCTGGTGGAGAGGCCCAGGCGCAGTGCGGGGGCCATGCCGGTCCGTACCGTGGCCAGCAGCAGCAGCGGCTCCGGCGCCTCGCTTATCCCCCCGCCGCCCATTAATACGCAGCAGCCCGGGGCGGCCACCAGCCTCCTCTACTCCGGCTCCAAGTTCCGCGGCTACCAGAAGAGCAAGGGCAACTCCTACGACGTGGAGGTGGTGCTGCAGGTGAGACCCACGGGGGAGGGGCTGCTGTGCCTGGGGGAGGGGGGCAGGGCCTGGACTGACTGTGGGGAGGGGGCAGGGCCTAGACTGAGTGTGGGGAGGGGGCAGGGCCTGGACTGACTGTGGGGAGGGGGCAGGGCCTAGACTGAGTGTGGGGAGGGGGCAGGGCCTGGACTGACTGTGGAGGAGGGGGCAGGGCCTGGACTGAGTGGAAAGGGCAGGGCCTGAACTGAGTGTGGGCAGGGCATGGACTGACTGGGGGAGGGGGCAGGGCCTGAACTGAGTGTGGGCAGGGCATGGACTGACTGGGGGAGGGGGCAGGGCCTGGACTGAGTGTGAGGGAGGGTCCATGGCCTGGACTGAGTGTAAAGAAAAGGGCAGGGCCTGAACTGAGTGTGGGGGACGAGGCAGGGCCTTGACTGAGTGGGGGGAGGGGGACAGGGCCTGAACTGGCTATAGGGGAGGGGGCTGGGCCTGGACTGAGTGTGTAGGGGAGGGGGCTTGGCCTGGACTGAGTGTGTAGGGGAGGGGGCTGTGCCTGGACTGAGTGTGTAGGGGAGGGGGCTGGGCCTGGACTGAGTGTGTAGGGGAGGAGGCTGGGCCTGGACTGAGTGTGGGGGCAGGGCCTAGACTGAGTGTGGGGGAGGGGCTTGGACTGAATGTAGGATAGAAAGCTGGGTCTGGACTGAATGTAGGGTAGGGGGCTGGGCCTGGACTGAATGTAGGGTAGGGGGCTGGGCCTGGACTGAGTGTGTAGGGGAGGGGGCTGGGCCTGGACTGAGTGTGGGGGCAGGACCTAGACTGAGTGTGGGGGAGGGGCTTGGACTGAATGTAGGGTAGGGGCAGGGCCTGGACTGAATGTAGGGTAGGGGGCTGGGCCTGGACGGAATGTAGGGTAGGGGGCTGGGCCTGGACTGAGTGTGTAGGGTAGGGGGCTGGGCCTGGACTGAGTGTGTAGGGGAGGGGGCTGGGCCTGGACTGAGTGTGGGGGAGGGGCTTGGACTGAATGTAGGGTAGGGGGCTGGGCCTGGACCGAATGTAGGGTAGGGGGCTGGGCCTGGTCTGAGTGTGGGGAAGGGGGCTGGGCCTGGTCTGAGTGTGGGATAGGAAGGCAGGGCCTGGTCTGAGTGTGGGGGAGGAAGGCAGGGCCTGGTCTGAGTGTGGGGGAGGAAGGCAGGGCCTGGTCTGAGTGTGGGGGAGGAAGGCAGGGCCTGGTCTGAGTGTGGGGGAGGCGCAGGGCCTGGTCTGAGTGTGGGGGAGGCGCAGGGCCTGGACTGATTGTAAGGGGAGTACCTGGACTGACTGGATGTAGGGGAGGGGGCTGGGTCTAAACTGATAATACACTTGGGGCCTGGGCCTGGACTGACTGTAGGTGTGATCAGTGCAGCCTGGACTTACTGTGGGGGTGGTGTGTGGGCCTGAGCTGACTTAAGGCTAGGCCTGTACAGTCTGTAGGGCAGGGGGACAGACCTGGACCAATTTTAGGAGTGGGTGTAGGCCTGTACTGATTGTAGAGGTGTTAGGGCTCTATTCATAAAAAAGTTGTGGCGAAAAAACTCCTGGAGGGAAAATACCGCAGCGGTATTTTACACTTCTGGGTGGTCATTCAAAAAAATCTTGAAAGCTGCGATGCAAGAGCGGAGATCTCCCGCTGAAAGCTGGCGGTAAGCTGTCGGAAGGCATGCGGAAACACTTCAGCCGGCAGAGTCCCTCCGTGCACTGCTCTCTCTGGGAGGTCTGTCCCATTCACTTGTATGTAATCCGCAAAATCAGAGGAAGCGGTATTTCCCGTCCACATACCGCTTCCTCTAATCTTTATGAATGGCCATTTTGTTACTTTTTTCTAGATAAATCTAGAAAAACACTGGAGAAGGCGGAAATTTCTCGCTCTGCTGGGGGATTGTAGATTTTCATGCGGGAACAGCTTTTATGAATGCCCACTTTGCTAAATGGACGGGAAAATCCGCTGTTTTGAGCGGAAAACTTGCGGTAAGGTTTTATGAAAAGAGCCCATTGTAGGTAATAGGACTGGCACTTGACTTATTGTAAGTGTGGGTTTGGGCCTGGACTGATTGCAGGGGTGGGGACTTGGCCTGGACAGTTGTGGGGCTGGTGGGTGGTCTTGGACTGATTGAAGGGGTGGGCGCTGTCCTTAACAAATTGTGGAAGTGGTGAACACTTCAAGGGGTGACAACTTGCCTTGGGCAGATTTTTGGAAAGGGCATTGTTGACTAGCAATGAGGTTAAGGTTCTGGTAGGGAACCTTTGGCTATGGACAGGAAATAGGAGAGGTGGGGGAGATTATTGTGAACTAGAAATAATAAATGAATTGAACATCTTTTGTACACAGTGCAAATTTTGTTGCAGATTGTTCTCATTGCTGATGTGTAACGTACTGGTAATGGATGGTGAGTTCTGGCCAGGATTGGTGTTGGGCAAGGCCGGTAGACTCATAGATGGCCATTATGGTCATTGGGATCCAAATAATCCGAACCTGGGTGCAGATTTAATGCGCATTATTTGCCGATTAGAAATAGGCCAACCATGATTGCCGGGATGCATATGGTTGGCCTAGGCAGTTTATCAAACCTCCGACTCCAGGTGCCCAAAATTGCTCAGAATCTGACTCCATATCTAATTTTTACAAAGGCTATGGATTTGGTTCAAAAATCATCTGACTCCGACTTCTCAGTTAATTAAAACCACCGACTCCAGGTACCCAAAATTGCTCCGACTCCCAGCCCTGGGGCCTAGGTCCAAGCTTTATACAGTTTTCCTGAAATTTGCTTGCAGTTTGGAAGTATTTGCTTCTCTTTGACTGCCTGAAGTGATCATAAATAGATAATTGGGTATTTGTAGGGGGATCTGTTTACTTTGTAATTTACTTTTTTTAATCTTTCTTAGGACCCTGTTTTCTGGTAATTTGGCAGTAATAGGATAGACAAATGTGAAAGCTTAGTCCACCTTGCATTTGCGGCATTGAATGTTTGCTTAACATGGCAGGATAGAACTGTGTGAACTTGCCGTTGCCGACATATTTTTCCAAAACCGGCAAGCCATGATGCTTTCAGCCTCTTTACTTTTTATGGTGGGATTAAACTTAGCGTGCATGTCAGGATTTTATTGCTGCTGGCGGCCCTGTTAGAGACTTCTTTCTTTTCTTTAGGTACGTGAGAGGGCACAGTTTGTGGATGCCCATGACCATATAACACTCACTAACTTCTCAGCTTCCCTCACTATGTTTGTTATTACCTGTGGGGGTCTTCCAAACTTAGCAGACAATTTATAGAAATCTCTAGTCCGTGTTTGTTGGATCACTTGTGTTGTCTCCAGCCTCAGCGACTCAATCCTAGTGACAAGTAAAAGGAAACCCAAGAAATACCTAAGACCTTGACCTCTCGAGAAGCGCGAGTCTGGAGAATGGAAAATGATCCTCAGTGTGAAAAAGAAAGACCAAGTAGGTGTCTTTGGATTCAGCAGTCAACAGATTGTTGGTGGCTTTGGTGAAGTCTGGTCATGGAATGATCACAACATAAATAATACTCAGAATGGGATCAATCAAGGATCGAGTAGAGGGAGAGGCTGGTCTAGATGGTGAAAGGGAAAGAACCAAGAAGCCAAGACTGGGTTCTTTTGGTGTGAGGTTTGCAATTCGAAGAGGTTTTTTTGTAAACTAGTAGGGTTGGGATGAGGCCTGAAGAGTCGGTACAAAAATCATCCGATTCCTCAATTTATGAAACCCCTGACTCCAGGTACCCAAAATTGCTCCGACTCCTCGACTCCAACTCCCATTCCTTAGTCTAATACTTTCCAGGTCTGTGGAGTCGGTACAAAAATCATCCCACTCCCTACTCCTTAGTTTATGAAGTCTCAGACTCCTCAGTTTATAAAACCACTGACTCCAGGCATCCAAAATTGCTCCGACTCCACAGCCCTGGTTGGGATTGCTTGCTTGAATTAGGAATGAAAAATTCCAGTAAAAAGATGTGAGCTGTACAGGTACCTATGAATGATACAGTCTCGATTGTATGATCCTAACTATCTATGTAATACGAAGGACTGCCTAAAGTTTCTGATCTACGTCTTATTCACTCGGCTTACCCTTCTGCTACATAGATCTGGAAAGATGACAAATCAAAATTGTATTGTCCATGGGCACCTTGAGGAGGGCAATGAAACTGAGGAAGGTTAGAGATTTTGAGGGATTGGAGTCGGAAGCACAGACCAGAGCAGTGGGGATTAGGAAATTGAAGATGAAATTAGTTGTTGAATTTGGAGGTGAGCGATTGGGACACTCAGATGTGGCGATACAATTAAGCTGTGAGTTGGTGAAGCTATTTACTCTGTGTGATCTGACCCTAATTCTTGGATTGTTGTTCTCTAAGGCTGGTTTCACAGTGGGACATTAAAGTTCCACGTTACAGCAGCCAGTAACACAGCCTAACTCACAGCACTGTAAAATCAATGTGCTGTTCACAGTGCCCACGTTGGTTACATTGTAACGCAGCACGTTTAAACAAAGTGCTGCATGCTGTACGTTATACTGGGCTAAGCCACGTTAGACTGTTTGCACATGCTCAGTAATGTTGGAGGAGGAGGTCTCCCCTCCTCCTCCACCCAGCCACATGGCTAATTAATATTCACTGCACTGCAGAGACTCGTGGTGGGACTGTAGTGTTGTCCGGATCATGAATGAATTGTTCATTTGATCCGGATCTTTTTTGTGAGTCAAATCATCCGGATCATCACAATGAAAGATTCGGTTCACAGTGGATGTCTGTCTGGAAGAAACAGGAACATACAGAATGTACAGTGCAGGGAAAGTTCTGTCCTGCTAGTCATTTCACCCCCAGTCTGCTTCCCTAGTAAAATGATTCAAATGATTTGGTTCAAAGATCCGGATCTTTTCAAATGATCCGATTCAAATGATCCGAATCCTTAAAAAGATCCGGACTTCCTATCACTAATCTGGAGCGGCTGCTTTGAGAGCTGCATAACGCAGCTCAATCTGACGTCCAACTTCAACACCACCTTGCGTTGCATTAGGGGCACGTTATGCGACCATAACGTCCCCTAAAACGCGAATGTCTTGGTGGGAAAGTAGCCTCAATGTAGCAAGTCAGATGAATGTTCACTAGATCCACCCGGGTGTGATATCTACTCAATGTGGGGTTAAAGGCTACCTGAACTAAAGATAAAAATATGAGGTGGACATACCTGGGGCTTCTTCAGTGCCCCCTATAATCTCTGTGACCCCTGCGTTGTGGTGGTTTCCCCCTGTCCTCTGCTCGCAACCTTCTCGTGCAAGGCAGACCACGGCCAGAAGAGTTTTGGGCATGGGCAGTTCAGAAGCCATAGTGATCGTACATGCCCAGGATGCTCCTGTCCGAGGCTGATGTGCACAGCTATACCTCATGAAGCGGTCCTGCAATTGGACAAACCGGGTGTGCTCCAAGCAAGAACAGAGCAGCCAAGCATGGAGATGACTGGGAGAACAGTAAGGGCCCATTTCCACGGGCAGTTGAACTGTGTGCTCAGCAAGCAGTTGCCAGGCAGCAGCAAGCAGTTGTGAGAGTTTGAGAGTCTTTTCACTGTCTATCAACTGCTCGTGGAAAAGGGTCCTTGAGGGCTCACTGGGATTATGGAGCACTGAAGAAGCTCCTGATATTTTCGGGAAAACAGATACATAGCCTTGTCCTCTGAGGCCGTCATCACCTTACGTATGCCTAATTTTATAGTAATTTGCAGTGTTTATAAAACGTGTCACTCACTTCCGTTGTCTCTTCCTTGGAGTTTGGCCAAAACTAACTTTTTTCCATTTACACAGTTTTTAATGTAATTTTATTATATAGGTGCCTCCTGCTGTTTTGTTGTTTAGGGCTCTTTCACATCAGAGCTTGCGTTGGAGAACGCTCAAAGCATAAGTTTTGTTGTATGCGTTTTAATGCGTTGCACTGCAGTGAGTGTGCGTGAATCACTGCAGTGAATCACGCAGGTGATTTTTTTTTCTTTTCGTTTTCAACTTTCTACATTGTTCCTCTGTTGCATTCTGGGACTGATTGCCTGCGTTAACGGATTAAAAACGCGCATAGTGCGCGTTTTACATTGACTAACATTGTAACGCATAAAGCTAGCGTCGGCCGAAAAACTGCGCCTGGGTGCAGTGTAACGCAACGCACAAAAAGGCTGCGTTATATGTGAAAGCTAAAATGAAAGTCTATGGACTTTCATTTCACCTTGGGTAACGCAAACTTTACCCGTTGCGTTGAAACGCAGAAAATCTGCCCTAATGTGAAAGAGCCCTTAGGGCTCTTTTCCACTATGAAATGCGATTGCGATTCCGATCACGATCGCAATCGCGTTTCAATTTCCACCATGCGATTGCGATTGCAATTGAGCTACTATACTCATTATAGTCCAGCTCAATCGCATACAAAACGCGGCAGGACGACGATTGCGCTTTGACCAAAATCGCATCGCAATCGGATCGCACTAATGGAAATTGCTGCTGCAGTTTCCATTAGTTTAATGTACCTTGCGATTTGCGATCAGAAGCAAATCGCAAATCGCAGGCTAGTGGAAAAAGGCCCTTAGTAAGCGGGGCCTGTTGTGTTGCAGCAGTAGTGGGAGAATTTTGGCAAGTGTAGTTCCAGCAGGACCTTCTGTTGTTTAGAGAAGACAGTTGTTTGTTTATATGCCATCTTGTACAGAAGCCTCCATCTCAGACATCCTGATCAGAAGTGTAAATAAAAGATCTGCTTTTATCCTATAATCTGCTGTTTTTGAGCAGATAGAGATCTGGAATAGCGTTGGGTGCTGCAGAAGGGCGATATTTCACAGGGGGACAATGGTCTGCAGGCTGCCCGGCAGAGCGGTGGCTGTCCTCTGTTGTTCTCCAGTGTAAGTGGAGCGTTTTCTCCGCCTGTGCTCCGCGCATGGAAAGTATGAGCTGTGTCCTCAGATGAACTCGGTGTCTGGGAAGGCTGTGCAGTGACGCTATGATGCCGGCAGAGACTGGCCAGGTAGAATATGTGCAGCCTCAGCAGCTTCTCTCCCAGCCTCCTATCAGAAGACACAATTCTTGAAGAATTGGGTTGCTTTGCAGACCTCCTTCTCTGCAGCAAGGCATGTCTCGCATGTAATCCTACAGCCAGAAACTGAGAGCAGTACAGAGGCTGCCATCTTCATTCTCTAATAAACAATACTTCTGTGCTGATGCTCTGCCATACATTACTCAATTTTTGGCATCGATATCCGGCCAATCGATCATACTGATCCAATCTGTCAGATATCAATTCTGCAACATGGCCATCGGATCGATTGTTCTGATCGATTTCCAGGTGAAAATGGTCAAAAGGATGGATCAGGCATGCTGGAAAAATCTCAGCCGCGAGGGCTCGACTGGGTGTGTGGCGTAATGGCATGCTATTCCCCGATGACCGGCGGATCCCGGGCTGGTCTCCCCCCAAGTGTTTGTGTAACCCCCGGGCACATGGTGAGTGGTGGAGGCTCACCTGTCATGTTGGCTCGACCCCTGGTCTCTGGAGTCCAGCATCTTTCTGAAATGACACTGCAAGCTCTTGTACCACGTGACCAGGGCTGTGGAGGCGGTACAAAAATCCACCGACTCCAACTCCTCAGTTTAGAATGACTTCGACTCCGACTCCTCTAATTTGCATATTACAATCTTGTTGATTGAAAGTATGTAACATGAAATTCGTATCCTAACTGCCAACGCTTAGGAATTTTACAAGACAACTGAAGTGAGAAGGATATGGAGACTGCTATATTTATTCCCTTTAGACTAAAACTAGTCCTTGGTAAGAGTACTTGTAAAAGGTACAGACCAGAACAAAGAATATCTATCAGGCCCTAGGCAATGTAAGTGTGGGTACATGTAAGAATGATGTGCAGGTACTCTGCAGGGGAATGAGGAGATTCTTCCTCTATTACACATTCTTCATGCACAATCTGAACAAGGTTTATGGGTGACAGACAACACCTCTGTGTTCAATGTGCACAACATTCTCAGTGGATACCCTGCAGCTCTGTGGAGAGTGCATATGTAGAGTATAGTACTACTGTGTAACAAAATAAACCTGAGACAGATGAAATTAAAGTTTTATACATACCTGGGGCTTCCTCCAGCCCCCTTCAGTCTAATCAGTCCCTCACTGTCCTCCTCCACCTGGATCTTCTGCTATGAGTCCAGGTACTTGAGCCAGTCGGGCGTAGTGCTCATGCACACACTCCGCCGCCAGGAGCATACTACACCTGTGCAGCACTATTGCGCAGGTGCAGAATGTTCCTGGCTGTGGGAGCGGCATGCGGCCGGACAGCGCTGACTGGCTGAATTACCAGGACTCATAGCAGAAGATCCAGGTGGCGGAAGGGGACAGTGAGGGACTGATTAGCCTGAAGGGGGCTGGAGGAAGCCCCAGGTATGTATAAAACTTTTCTTTTCATCCTTCTCAGGTACAATTTAATTCGTAGTCACCAAACCAAATTTTAACAACATATCAAATTATTTGATTTCATCAGCAAAGGGAGTGCGTACATTTGCATAAATCAGCATCAACGCAGAATTATTTCCATCTCATTGACCATCTCTATTAGTGACACGGCTACACATCAGGCTTTATTCTTACAGCATAGACGTTATTTAGTATATATAAGAGATTCCTGTGTACACATCATATATACAGTCACAATCAGATGTGTATATCTGACTTTAAAAATACGGGGACTGCTTTATTGAGCAGCACAAGTAACTAATTTTTGATTGGTTTATTTCATTTTTGTGGACTAAGCACGGCTATTACTGTATATATAAATTATTTATGATAACTATTATCTGAGAAATAGAATATTTTATCATATTTTCTATTTTAATAACAGTTTAAATTTATTAGGAGTTGGAGTCGGTGCATTTTTTCCCGACTCCGACTCCAGGCACCCAAAATTGCCACGACTCCGACTCCACAGCCCTGCACGTGACACTGCCACATGTGGTGACATCAGTGCATGCAGCAGTGTTACGTGGCACAGGCGGTACACAGTCATTTCAGAACGACGCCGGTCACCGGAGGAGATCAGGATGCACATTCCCTTGCTCTCCTGCTGATCCTTTGCCTCTAATGCTGTACATGAACATATACCAGGCAGATTTTTGAATGCAAGTTGTGTAATCTGCCCGTATTTTAGACTCTGCACATCTACGCAGCTGGTCAGCTCAGGTGCAGCCTGTATTTGGAAGCGCTGCCATTACCTCTGGTTGTACAAAAAATGTAAGTCTACTTGTGGCTAGCTGCATCCATGTGTATCAGTTCACATTCAATTTATCTAGTTTAGGGTTTAGTGCAGCGCTGGGCAAACTACAGCCCATGGGCTGCATCCGGTCTGCATGCGCTGCTACTCCTGCCCGCCGACAGGCAACTGGATCCCCCTCATTCCCCCCCCCCCCTCCCTGCAGAGTTGCAAACGGGCACCGGGGGGGGTTTGAAATTCACCTCGCTCACTGAAAGTATTTATCTACTTATATATGTGTGTTTTTTCTGAGATAGTACAGTCCTGGCCAAAAGTTTTGAGACTGTCAAAAATATTAGTTTTCACAGAGTTTGCTGCTAAACTGCTTTTAGATCTTTGTTTCAATTGTTTGTGATGTACTGATGTTTTTTTGGGGTGAGAAGTGGCTTCTTTGCTGCCCTTCTTGACACCAGGCCATCTTCCAAAAGTCTTCGCCTCACTGTGCGTGAAAATGCGCTCGCTCACACCTGCCTGCTGCCATTCCTGAGCAACCTCTGCACTGGTTGCACTCTGATCCCGCAGCTGAATCCTCTTTAGGAGACAATCCTGGCGCTTGTTGGACTTTCTTGGACGCCCTGAAGCCGCCTTTCCAAGAATTGAACCTCTTTCCTTGAAGTTCTTGATGATCCTATAAATTGTTGATTTAGGTGCAATCTTAGTAGCCTGTGAAGCCATTTTTTTGCAACGCAATGATGGCTGCATGCGTTGTTTTTTTTTTGCTAGTCACCATGGTTAACAATGGAAGATCAATGATTTCAAGCATCACACACCTTTTAACATGTCAAGTCTGCCATTCTAACCCAATCAGCCTGACATAATGATCTCCAGCTTTGTGCTCGTCAACATTCTCACCTGAGTTAACAAGACGATTACTGAAATGATCTCAGCAGGTCCTTTAATGACAGTAATGAAATGCAGTGGAAAGGTTTTTGGGATTCAGTTAAAGCGAACCCAAACCAAACATTTTTTTTAATTCAAAATATTTAGTTGCAGCACTCTTACACATACAAAGATAAATAAACACTCCTTCAAGCCTATGAGCATATCAGTGCATGCTTTTCACCCTTCTCTTTCCATAGCTAAGGTTATGCAGGTGGCAGCCATTAGCAATTCCTCCATTGCCGGACACCACCTACTCCACCAGTTTGCCGGATTCTGTCCCGGCAATGTGAAAGGAAGGGAGGGGTTCCTCCAATAAATGTAAAATATTTTATCTTTGTCATCATGCAGCTGAGAAAAAGCAGGGCTGTGGAGTCGGTACAAAAATCTTCCGACTCCTCAGTTTACGAAACTGACGACTCAGACTCCAACTCCGACTCCAGGTACCTCAAATGCCTCTGACTCCTTAGTCTAAAGGTGCTTACACACGCACGACAGCAGCCAACGACAGGTCCGTCGGCACCTCCCGCTGGGCGGGTTTTCAGCAGACAGTCCGGTGTGTGTACAGTCTGTCGGCGGACTGATAAGGCTGTTCCTGAACGATCCGCCCGGTGTGGGCTGCTGTCGTGCGTGTGTACACGCCTTAAAGTGACTCTGTAACAAAAATTACAACGTTTTTTCTACCATCCTACAAGTTCCTAAACCTATTCTAATGTGATCTGGCTTGCTGCAGCTCTTTCTACTATAACCATCTCTGTAATAAATCAATGTATCTTTCCCCTGTCAGACTTGTCGGCCTGTGTCTGGAAGGCTGCCAAGTTCTTCAGTGTTGAACTGTTCCTCTATGCACACTCCAGTGTGTGTTTTATTTACATAAGCCAGCAGCTTCTCTGCTATCTTATCAGTGATAGAAGAGAGCTGGATAAAAATCCTCCTCTGTTAGGCTGTGAAAGTAGCTGGCTGACACATACTGAGGAATTAACGACATAGGCAGAGCTGTCTGCAGGAAGCCTGTAATGTTCAGTGCATGAGAGAAGCAGGGGACAGAAGGTAAACACACAAATGATCTTTTGAGATTCAAAAGGAAAGCTGTATACAGCCTGCTTGTGTATGGATGTATTTTCTATGTGTAGACATATTGTACATCAATCTACTTCCTGTTTTGGTGGCCATTTTGTTTGTTTATAAACAAACTTTTTAAAACTGTTTTTGACTACTTTTAATGCGGCGGGGAGCGGCGAAATTGTGACAGAGGGTAATAGGAGATGTCCCCTAACACACTGGTATGTTTACTTTTGTGCGATTTTAACAATACAGATTCTCTTTAAAGAGACTCTGTAACAAATTTTTCAGCCTTAGTTCTTCTATCCTATAAGTTCCTATGCCTTTTCTAATCTGCTCTGGCTTACTGCAGTCTTTCCTAACTGCACTGTCTCTGTAATAAATCAATGTATCTTTCCTCTGTCCTGTTTGTCGGGCTAAAGCTTGATTGTGTGGAATGTGCAGGGCTGCTTGTGATTGGTAGAAGCGATACACACCCTCTGCAGGCCCCCTGCACACTATGAATGACTCACACACTATGCTTAGCTGAGCCTATTAGAAGCTGGTTAGTTTGTTTGTAAACACTGCCTAAAACTGTTAATTACAAGCCAGGATTGCAGCAGAGAGTGGCAGAAACAGCACAGAGGGGCACAGGAGAAAATAATGAATAGAATGGTATGCTTTTTATTGTAAGAATATTAGAGTACAGATTCTCTTTAATACTTACCAGGGCTGTGAATTTTGACCAAAAATCTTCAGACTCCTTAGTTTATGAAATCACGACTCCAACTCTAGGTACCAAAAATTGCTCCAACTCCGGCTCCACAGCCCAAGCTGCTATTTATTATTATAATTTAGTTCCACTTACCTGGGGCTTCCTCCAGCCCGTGGCAGCCATCCTGTGCCCTTGCCGCAGCTCCGGAGGCTCCCGGTCATCTCCGCTGGGGCAGCCGACCTCGCCAGGTTGTCCTGATGACGTCGGCGGGACCACGTGACCCGCACGGTGGAGCGCAGACCCAGAACCCGGCCTGGCGAGGTCACTGTGCACCGCTATAGCCGTAATACCTATTACGGTCTGTGGTGGTACCGGCTGTGCCCAAATCTTCTGCGCTGGATTGGGAGTGTTTGGTCGGAAATAATCGATCAACTCCTTGAGTACCCAGCTGGTGTATTCCCAGCATTAAAGGGCTAGACCATGTTCCTGCACAGGTGGTTTGCTATCAACTGCTCAGTGTATAGTTTCATAATCACCTTGCTGAAAGAATCTTATTCAGATGGTGGGGGAGTTATGCTGGGAATACACGGTTCGTTTTGTAGCTGATTAGATGGCTCGATAGATAATTTCCGACATGTCTGATCTCCCTTTCCATTTTTCTGCCGCTCGATTTCTGATAGAAGTGAATGGAAAAAGATAAGAAAAACGAGAGGAAGATCTGAATCGAGAGCTGAAATCGATCAAGAGCAGAAACGCACGGCAAAAACGAACAGTGTATTCCCGGCATTAGGGGCTTAAAGATTTCAGCAATGTGTGTTCCTTGTCTTCTGTTCTCTGACTAATAAAGTTCCTGATAATGCCTTTGTAAACAGTCTCTCTCCCTCTCATAGCACTTTATGAAGTAGATGCAGCCTGGAATGTAACATCACAAGCAAGCAAGCCGGTCAGTCAGGAATAGTGTATACACATCTCCCTGCTAGTTATATTTACAGCAATATTCGAGCATATCTAGCTACATGTTACCTCCTCAGATCAGCCTCCTCATGTCTCCTGAATGCTGTGGCACAGTGAAGTATATTTGTGAGCTGTGTGAGAAATGAATTTTTAAGCAGGGAGAGAGCTAGAGAGACCTGGGTGAATAAATAAAGTGCCCCTAGCACTAGTGGTAATGTGTACCCTAATATAGAGTATTAAAAAAAAGTTATCTTAATTGATAGTATTCCTTTAAGGTAAACCTCAGATGAGAGGAGCCCCAGAATGTATACTTACCTGGGGCTTTTTCCAGCCCCCTGTAATCTGTCAGCTACCTCGCCGCCCTTCCGGTCAAATTCGATGAGCTGCTGCTCCAGGTCCCGACCAATGGAGATTGGCCCGGGACCTGGACATTTAGTTTACTGTTCCTGAAGGTTTACTATAAGGAGATTATACTGTAGTGCAGCCATAGAGATGAGCAGGACAGCCAGGCAACTGGTATTGTTTGAAAGGAAAAAATATAGCAGCCTCCTTCAGGTATGCATTACATAGTTACATAGGTATTTTGGTTGAAAAAAGACATACGTCCATCGAGTTCAACCAGTACAAAGTACAACTCCAGCCTGCTCCCTCACATATTCCTGCTGATCCAGAGGAAGGCACAACACCAGCCTGCTCCCTCACATATCCCTGCTGATCCAGAGGAAGGCACAACACCAGCCTGCTCCCTCACATATCCCTGCTGATCCAGAGGAAGGCACAACACCAGCCTGCTCCCTCACATATCCCTGCTGATCCAGAGGAAGGCACAACACCAGCCTGCACCCTCACATATCCCTGCTGATCCAGAGGAAGGCACAACACCAGCCTGCTCCCTCACATATCCCTGCTGATCCAGAGGAAGGCACAACACCAGCCTGCTCCCTCACATATCCCTGCTGATCCAGAGGAAGGCACAACACCAGCCTGCACCCTCACATATCCCTGCTGATCCAGAGGAAGGCACAACACCAGCCTGCACCCTCACATATCCCTGCTGATCCAGAGGAAGGCACAACACCAGCCTGCACCCTCACATATCCCTGCTGATCCAGAGGAAGGCACAACACCAGCCTGCTCCCTCACATATCCCTGCTGATCCAGAGGAAGGCACAACACGAGCCTGCTCCCTCACATATCACTGCTGATCCAGAGGAAGGCACAACACCAGCCGGCTCCCTCACATATCCCTGCTGATCCAGAGGAAGGTACAACGCCAGCCTGCACCCTCACATATCCCTGCTGATCCAGAGGAAGGCACAACACCAGCCTGCACCCTCACATATCCCTGCTGATCCAGAGGAAGGTACAACACCAGCCTGCTCCCTCACATATCCCTGCTGATCCAGAGAAAGGCACAACACCAGCCTGCTCCCTCACATATCCCTGCTGATCCAGAGGAAGGCACAACACCAGCCTGCTCCCTCACATATCCCTGCTGATCCAGAGGAAGGCACAACACCAGCCTGCTCCCTCACATATCCTGCTGATCCAGAGGAAGGCACAACACCAGCCTGCACCCTCACATATCCCTGCTGATCCAGAGGAAGGCACAACACCAGCCTGCTCCCTCACATATCCCTGCTGATCCAGAGGAAGGCACAACACCAGCCTGCTCCCTCACATATCCCTGCTGATCCAGAGGAAGGTACAGCACCAGCCTGCTCCCTCACATATCCCTGTTGATCCAGAGGAAGGGGAAAAACCCTTACAAGGCATGGTCCAATTAGCCCCTAAAGGGAAAAATTCCTTCCCGACTCCAGATGGCAATCAGATAAAATCCCTGGATCAACATCATTAGGCATTACCTAGTAATTGTAGCCATGGATGTCTTTCAACGCAAGGAAAGCATCTAAGCCCCCTTTAAATTAAATACGTAAATACTTCCTTGTCTGTCATACTCTAAACATGAAGTGGCCATGAGAATTCATTAGCTTGGCAGCAAACAGGACGCAACAGGTTAAACTTGGCAGCTGCCTCTCCCAAATGAGGACCACAAATACTGGCGCCCCTCAAGGCTGTGTACTGTCTCCAATCCTGTTTTCCCTGTATACAAACAGATGTACCTCAACGGCTGACTGCGTTAAGGTAATTAAATTTGCGGATGACACCACCATCCTTGGTCTCATCAGTGGAGGGGACGAACGCACCTACCGCAGTGAGATTGAGCGAATCTGCAACTGGTGTAAGGACAACATGCTTGTCCTAAATGCTGCAAAGACCGTAGAGTTGGTTATCGACTTCAGGAAAAGTCCACCCCCACTCAGCCCGGTACTCATCGAAGGCACGGAAGTCACCAGAGTATCAAGTGTTCGGTTTCTGGGCACTACCATCACCAACGACCTGAGATGGAGTGAAAACACCACTAAATGCCAAAAGAAGGCGCAGCAACGGCTGTTCTTCCTAAGACAACTCTGGAAGTTTGGCATGCCGCAGGAGCTGCTGTCTAGCTTCTACACTGCCACCATCGAGTCAATCCTGTGCTCATCCATCATCATTTGGTATGGGGGAGCCACCACGAGTGACCGGTACAGACTACAAAGAGTAATCAATGCAGCGGAAAGAATCATTGGTTCACCCCTGCCACCTCTGGACCACTTCCACGCATCCAGACTGAGAACAAGGGCTTACAGGATCACGAATGGCCCGCACCATCCCGGCAGCTGCTTCTTCAGCCGCATGCGCTCAGACCATCGCTACAGGGCTATTTCCACCAAAACCTCCAGGCACAGGAACTCTTTTTTCCCCCAAGCAGTGCGCCTTCTGAACTCAAGTCACACACACAGGAAAACTAAATAGCACATCTGTGACCCAGGCCTAAATTAATGTTTACCTATTCTGTGGTTACCACATGTAGCGTGCACTACAATACCTAAATTCCCTTGTCTGCACATGTTTTTGCACTACCTGGTTTTTATCTTATGTCTTTGTCTGTTCGTCATTGCATGTTTTTTGCACTACTATGCTTCTAATGCCGATGTGTACCACAAACAATTCCGAGGGTGACAACTGCTGCACTTGGAGAAATAAATCTGATTCTGATTCTGAGTATGACACAAGAGCTGAACAGTTGTTCATAGCATCATCTGTCTGTTCAGTTTGTTCTCTTATTTGGAGTTTGGTGTTTTTATCAGAGGTACACAGTATTTTTCAGCAGCACATGTGAAGCCCTTATCTGCGGAGAGGGGCGGAGCACCTGGCATGTTATCACCTCTGTCTGTATAAGCTTGTTCAGCGCAAGTCACACCTCTGTGTACATTGACCTGTCATTGTGTGTTTCAGCATGTGGACATGGAGAATGCGTATCTGTGTGGATACTTGAAGATTAAAGGCCTTACAGAGGTAAGAGTCTCCGGGCAGAGGGGCGGGGCATCGCAAGAGTCTCCAGGCAGAGGGGTGGGGCATTGCAAGAGTCTACAGGCAGAGGGGTGGGGCATCGCAAGAGTCTCCAGGCAGAGGGGTGGGGCATCGCAACAGTCTCTGGGCAGAGGGGTGGGGCATCACAAGAGTCTCCGGGCAGAGGGGTGGGGCATCGCAAGAGTCTCCGGGCAGAGGGGCGGGGCATCGTAAGAGTCTCCAGACAGAGGGGTCGGGCATCGCTAAAGTCTCCGGGCAGAGGGGTGGGGCATCGCAAGAGTCTCCGGGCAGAGGGGTGGGGCATAGCTAGAGTCTCCAGGCAGAGGGGGGGCATCGCTAAAGTCTCCGGGCAGATGGGTGGGGCATCGCAAGAGTCTCTGAGCAGAGGGGTGGGGCATCGCAAGAGTCTGAGCAGAGGGGTGGGGCATCGCAAGAGTCTCTGGGCAGAGGGGTGGGGCATCGCAAGAGTCTCCAGGCAGAGGGGTGGGGCATCGCAAGAGTCTCCAGCCAGAGGGGTGGGGCATCGAAAGAGTCTCCAGGCAGAGGGGTGGGGCATCGCAAGAGTCTCTGGGCAGAGGGGTGGGGCATCGCAAGAGTCTCCAGCCAGAGGGGTGGGGCATCGAAAGAGTCTCCAGGCAAAGGGGTGGGGCATCGCAAGAGTCTCTGGGCAGAGGGGTGGGGCATCGCAAGAGTCTCCAGGCAGAGGGGTGGGGCATCGCAAGAGTCTCCAGGCAGAGGGGTGGGGCATCACTTCTTTCCCAGGATGCAACTGTCAGATCTCCACTTAAAGGGGCACTATGGCGAAAAATTGGAAAATTTAAAATATGTGCAAACATAAACAGATAAGCGAGCTGGGAGGCTGGCCAGCATCATTGTTTACATCCTTTTTAAGGAAAATCTTAATAAAGAATAAAAGCCTTGCTGAGAATCCCCTGTAAAGAGATGGACTAGTCCAAAACCTGTCACTTCTGTCAGATTTCTACTACCTACTGTAAGTGACAGCAACACAGGAGAAAAGTAATTTATGGATCATTTTACTCTGGAAAAAATATACTTCTTATATATGTAGTTCTAGGAAGTGTTTCTGATGCTGAAACCAGGAACATTACTGTAAAAGTGTATCCTGAATAATTCACTGCATTCTGCTATATGTCACTACAGGGCCTCTTTACTGCATTCTGCTATATGTCACTACAGGGCCTCTTTACTGCATTCTGCTATATGTCACTACAGGGCCTCTTTACTGCATTCTGCTATATGTCACTACAGGGCCTCTTTACTGCATTCTGCTATATGTAACTACAGGGCATCTTTACTGCATTCTACTATATGTTACTACAGGGCCTCTTTACTGCATTCTGCTCTATGTCACTATAGGGCTTCTTTACTGCATTCTGCTTTATGTCACTACAGGGCCTCTTTACTGCATTCTGCTATATGTCACTACAGGGCCTCTTTACTGCATTCTGCTATATGTCACTATAGGGCTTCTTTACTGCATTCTGCTTTATGTCACTACAGGGCCTCTTTACTGCATTCTGCTATATGTCACTACAGGGCCTCTTTACTGCATTCTGCTATATGTCACTACAGGGCCTCTTTACTGCATTCTACTATATGTCACTACAGGGCCTCTTTACTGCATTCTGCTATATGTCACTACAGGGCCTCTTTACTGCATTCTGCTATATGTCACTACAGGGCCTCTCTACTGCATTCTGCTATATGTCACTACAGGGCTACAAAGTACAAAAACACATTCTTATTGAATGTTAAAGCGGAATGAAACCCAGCAATTCTTTTTTGCTCTAAAACATTATTTACAGCGTATTATATACTACCAGCAATTTTTTTTTACTAGAACAGCATTCAAAGGGTTAAACACAGGACAGAAAAGCTCAATGCCGGGAAACCTGGACGCATCCGAACTGGAGATATTGTAATCTTGTGTTTAAAGAGACACTGAAGCGAGAATAAATCTCGCTTCAGAGCTCATAGTTAGCAGGGGCATGTGTGCCCCTGCTAAAACGCCGCTATCCCACGGCTAAACAGGGGTCCCTTCAACCCCCCCCTGCAAAATCAATGACCAAATTGGTCATAGATTTTGCTGCTGTTGAGGCAGGGCTAACGGCTGCAGCCCTGCCTCTCAGCGCGTCTCAGTGAAGGAAGACTGAGAGGGGCGGGGGAGAGGCGGAGATACGCGCTGACAGACGCGCATGGGGCAGGGCTGCAGCGGTTAGCCCTGCCTCAATCAGGAAGTGATCCCCGGCTGCCCGGAGGGGATTACAGGGGGTAAGGGACCCCCGTTTAGCCACGCAATAGCGGCGTTTTAGCAGGTGCACACATGCCCCTGCTGACTATGAGCCATGAAGCGAGATTTATTCTCGCTTCAGAGTCTCTTTAATTGTATCATGTGAGGAATGTAAACAAACACTTCTCTGACACTGCAGACTCTCCTGAACACAGACAGACACTCAGAAAGCATTTCTGCTTATATTTCAAGATGAAAAAAAAAACAGTTATGAATAAAATGCAAAGTCAGCTCTCAGAGCAAAAAAAGTGTACTTTGGGAACTTGCAATATCTAAATGAATAAGGCTCAACACACACCATACAATCTTGATTGTTCAATCTTACCACTTTCATGTAGTATAAGAGCTTATCCAATCAATCATTCCAGGTATTTTCAATCTGTTGGCCCTTATACTACATAGATTTGGTAATTCTGTACAACCAAGATTGTATGGTGTGTGTTGAGCTTAATACTTATGCAGAAAAGCAAATATGATAACCATATGGCATATAAAGTAGAAAAACATGTTTTTATTGAAAATTAAGTCAGGGTTTTATACCACTTTAAAGGACAACTGAAACAAGAGTGATCTGGAGGCTGCCATATTTATGTCCTGTTAATACCAGTTGCCTGGCTGTCCTGCTGATCTATTTGGCTGAATATCACCAGAAACAAGCATGCAGCTAATCTTGAATCAGAACTGACAATAATGTCAGAAGTACGTGATCAGCTGCATGCTTGTTCCGGGGCTTTGGCTAAAAGTATTAGAGGCAAGGGATCAGCAGGGCTGCCAGGCAACTGGTATTGTTGAAAAGGAAATAGAGAGAAGTTCCTTTACATCCAGTCTCTGTGGAAGTACACAGGAGGATTGTATAGCACCATATCTCTATGCTGTTACTTACCACCCTCCCCTCGTTACAGGAATACCCCACCCTTACTACCTTTTTTGAAGGAGAAATAATCAGCAGGAAACACCCTTTCCTAACCAGGAAGTGGGACGCGGATGAGGACGTGGACCGGAAGCACTGGGTAAGCACCAGACCCCGGAAACTGAATGTTATGAATCCTGGACTGTCCGCTTATAGAGGAGTATCCCATCCCCTGAATAGCGCCATGAGTTCTGTCCCCTACTAATTTAAACTATGGGCAGGTCCCGGCGCTTCCATACAGGCAAAGTGGGCAATTGCCACAGGGCCCCAGTGTCTATAGGGGCCCCAAGGTGTCTCATCCGCAACTTAACTATGTTCTCCTGCAACCCTGGAATGGAGCCAGAGGACTGACAGAGGGGCGGCCCCCGCGGGACAGGTGAGATGCTACACTGCCCAATACATTCCGGAGAGCACAGTTAAGTTGGGGGGTGATTGAGGGGAGGGAAGGGAGCCGGTTTAGGGGCCATGGGGGAGAAATTTGGCTGTAACAAAAGGCTCCTAATGCTGCTTTTTGTTAGGGGTTGTTTGGGGGGACCCTTGTTACTAAAACTCCCCCCATGCAGAGATCTGACCCCTGCTTATGTAAACTGTGGGGCCCCCATGCAGAACGTGCGCTGGGAATGAGTTCTGGCCCCTGATTGTGTAAACTGTGGGGCCCCCATGCAGAGCCTGTGACTCTCGGAGTCACTGTGCCAATCACCACCTCCCCTTGTGGCTGAGAGGAAAGATATGGCGGCTTCCCCCCACCCTGCACCTTGTTACCCCCAGAACTGAGCACCTCTTCCTAGCTGATTGGACAAAGTAGCTGGGGGGCTGGCCAGTTTCTGTCACATGATCCCGTGTCACTTCTGCTTCCTGTTTGTGGTAAGAGATATCTGCTGATAGCCATAACACTGTGTAACGTCTCTCATCTGTCCGCAGGGCAAGTTCCAGGCCTTCTACCAGTACGCAAAAACCTTCAATTCAGACGACTTCGGCTTTGATGAGCTGAAAGCTGGAGACTATGTCTTCATGAGGTGGAAGGTAATATTACACCCTCCCCACCTTTGCAATGGAGAAAGTACCATAAAGTAGGTGGAAAAGTACTGTAAAAAATATTTTGAGTATTTTTCCCTTGCTGGTGTTTTTAAAGGGCATTTTATTAACAAGTTGTGAAAGTATCACCAAGAAGAAAACTCCATAGAAGAAGTGAATTGCATATGGCCCCCTGTTATACCAGCTGAGTTGGGAAACAGAAGCGGTCCACCAGATCCGGGCTGGGCTTATTAATAATGGCAAGTTTGATGTCTTATGGGCTTGATGCACAGAAGCGTGGTAATGCGTGCACGGACAGCGCATATTGCGTGCACGGACAGCGCAGGGCAATGTTACCCTTACGTTCAGTAGCGTGTATTGCGATTTACGTAATTAGTGCATCCCTGTGTACTCGAGTAGGGCATGTGGTGCTAAAGTAGCGCGCTTTACTGACGGGTTGTAATGGTCGCACTACTCTAGTATCGCAGGGCGTGCTGCTAGCATAACTTGCGGTACACGCTGCCGGGTGCAAGGCTAACATCACTGTGCGCAGTCTGTGCACGCTAATATTATTCTTCTGTGCATCCAGCCCCATATCTCTTTTCACTTCAGGTTCCCTAGCGATCTCATCCGATCACTACAGACACGCGGGACGGGGTAATGGTCCACAGCATGCCCAGCTAGTCATGAAATAAGGTGTACGTGGCATCATTTCAAACTTCTGGAATAGCCAAACAATATATTTTGAGGTGTTTTATATCATTGGCACTTGTCACATGAAAAAAAAAATAGAAAAGTGTGTTCTCTGCATTTATTTCTGTTTTTCCCTGTCCAGTTCCAGTGAAATATTACCCAGAGAAAGACTAGATCGTCCTGAAAAACTTCACTGTATATATCACTTGGACGGCATAAGTAATGAAAAAGTTATTGCTGTATCCATGGCAACTTAGCTGAAGTGTGAAATTAGCTGGAAACCTGAACTGGTTAAAAGCAAAGCTGTGATTTACAAAAAAAAAAAGTTTGATACTTAGCTCAGTAGAGTTCCGCTTCTGTCCATTAAGGAGCGTGGGCACACTGTGACAGGCGCACAGACCCGCTCGTGCATGGAGAAAAGAGTCATGCACGAGCGGCTCCATGCTACTGCAAAGGCGCGGGCCGGGTTCGCACACAGACTGGAGCGCAGCACGTGAACCTATTCATCAAGTCCGAGTACACTGTAAGGTTGTGTGACATGAAAGGTTGAGTTTGGTGTCTGAATCTTTTAATGGTTAAAGGGAACCTAAACTGAGAGGGATATGGATGTTTCCTTTTAAACCATACCAGTTGCCTGGCAGTCATGCTGAACTCTTTGGCTGCAGTAGTGGCTGAATCACACACCTGAAACAAGCATGCAGCTAATCCAGTCTGACTTCAGTCAGAGCACCTGATCTTCATGCTTGTTCAGGGGCTGTGGCTAAAAGCATTAGAGACACAGGATCCGCAGGAGAGTCAGGCAACTGGCATTGTTTTAAAAGGAAAAATCCATATCCTTCTCAGTTTAGTTTCCCTTTAAGGACAGGCCCAAGTATTAGGCAAGAGGTTTCTGAGTTCTGGATCATGTGATGGTTGTGCAAGGGTCAAGTTGTGTTTACAGAGAGCTGTAATATCCACAAATAAAAAATGACTAAAAGTGGTGCCCTAAAATATGTAACACCCTTTTTTTCTAAAATAGTTCCATATATGTACCCCAGTTTTTTTGTTTTGTTTTTTTACCTGGGTGCTGTTCCTTAAAGGGAACCTGTACTGAGTAAAAATATTTAAAATAAACACATGAGGTAACTTCAAATGAACATTACATAGTTACCTTGCCATCAGTTCCTCTCAGAAGCTCGCCATTTTCTTCTGACAATAATCCCTTCCAGTTCTGACAACATTTTGTCAGATCTGAAATATATCAGTTGCTGTCAGTAAAATATCAGTTGCTGTCAGTTGTAGCTGAGAGGAAAACTGATGTACCAGGTAATGTCCATGTTTCCCTATGGCTCAAGTGGGCGATGTTACAGTTTAACTGTGTGCTGACCAGAAAGCTGTTATGGGCAATGGCCATTTTCAAAATGGAGGACGGAGAATTCTCTTGATCACAGTGAACAAACAGGACGCAGGACAGGAGAAAGACACTGAGGAGTAGACTACATGGAAGGTAAGTATGACTTGTGTATGCTTATTTTGACTTTAAATTTTCAGTTCAGGTTTTCCTTAACTGCAGGAACGGTGCAGTATCAGTGGGATTGTGGGAATATTAGTTACTGTAACAAACATGCAAATAACAGAAAGTTTCCTGTTTTGGATAAGACACTATGACCAGAATGTAATTTAAATTCCCTCTCCCCCCCCCCCCCCCCCCTTGAAGAGTTTACACAGTGATGTAAGCCTGTTGTATAAATATGTAAGTCTCTGGTTAGTGATGGTCGTGTCTAGGAGAAGTCATGGAGAAGCATCTGATCAGTGTGGTCAGGTGACTGATATGTAAGTCTCTGATTAGTGATGGTCATGTCTAGGAGAAGTCATGGAGAAGCATGTGATCAGTCTGGTCAGGTGATAGATATGTGAGTCTCTGATTAGTGATGGCCATGTCTAGGAGAAGTCATGGAGAAGCACGTGATCAGACTAGTCAGGTGATAGATATGTAAGTCTCTGATTAGTGATGGTCATGTCTAGGAGAAGTCATGGAGAAGCACGTGATCAGACTAGTCAGGTGATAGATATGTAAGTCTCTGATTAGTGATGGTCATGTCTAGGAGAAGTCATGGAGAAGCATGTGATCAGTTTGGTTAGGAAATAGATATGTAAGTCTCTGATTAGTGATGATGGTGTCTAGGAGAAGTCATGGAGAAGCATGTGATCAGTGTGGTCATGTGATAGATATGCAAGTCTCTGATTAGTGATGGTCATGTCTAGGAGAAGTCATGGAAAAGCATGTGATCAGTCTGGTCAGGTTATAGATATGTAAGTCTCTGATTAGTGATGGTCGTGTCTAGGAGAAGTCATGGAGAAGCATGTGATCAGTCTGGTCAGGTGATCAGTCTGGTCAGGTGATAGATATGCAAGTCTCTGATTAGTGATGGTCGTGTCTAGGAGAAGTCATGCAGAAGCATGTGATCAGTCTGGTCAGGTGATAGATATGCAAGTCTCTGATTAGTGATGGTCGTGTCTAGGAGAAGTCATGGAGAAGCATGTGATCAGTCTGGTCAGGTGATAGATATGCAAGTCTCTGATTAGTGATGGTCGTGTCTAGGAGAAGTCATGGGGAAGCATGTGATCAGACTAGTCAGGTGATAGATATGTAAGTCTCTGATTAGTGATGGTGATGTCTAGGAGAAGTCATGGAGAAGCATGTGATCAGTGTGGTCAGGTGATAGATATGTGAGTCTCTGATTAGTGATGGCCGTGTCTAGGAGAAGTCATGGAGAAGCATGTGATCAGCCTGGTCAGGTGATAGATATGCAAGTCTCTGATTAGTGATAGCTGTGTCTAGGAGAAGTCATGGAGAAGCATGTGATCAGCCTGGTCAGGTGATAGATATGTGAGTCTCTGATTAGTGATGGCCGTGTCTAGAAGTCATGGAGAAGCATGTGATCAGTGTGGTCAGGTGATAGATATGTAAGTCTCTGATTAGTGATGGTTGTGTCTAGGAGAAGTCATGGAGAAGCATGTGATCAGTGTGGTCAGGTGATAGATATGTAAGTCTCTGATTAGTGATGGTTGTGTCTAGGAGAAGTCAAGGAGAAGCATGTGATCAGACTAGTCAGGTGATAGATATGTAAGTCTCTGATTAGTGATGGTCATGTCTAGGAGAAGTCATGGAGAAGCATGTGATCAGTCTGGTCAGGTTATAGATATGTAAGTCTCTGATTAGTGATGGTCGTGTCTAGGAGAAGTCATGGAGAAGCATGTGATCAGTCTGGTCAGGTGATCAGTTTGGTCAGGTGATAGATATGTGAGTCTCTGATTAGTGATGGTCGTGTCTAGGAGAAGTCATGGAGAAGCATGTGATCAGTTTGGTCAGGTGATAGAAATGCAAGTCTCTGATTAGTGATGGTCATGTCTAGGAGAAGTCATGGAGAAGCATGTGATCAGACTAGTCAGGTGATAGATATGTAAGTCTCTGATTAGTGATGGTTGTGTCTAGAAGAAGTCATGGAGAAGCATGTGATCAGACTAGTCAGGTGATAGATATGTGAGTCTCTGATTAGTCATGGTCATGTCTAGGAGAAGTCATGAAGAAGCATGTGATCAGTGTGGTCAGGTGATAGATATGTAAGTCTCTGATTAGTGATGGTTGTGTCTAGGAGAAGTCATGGAGAAGCATTTGATCAGTTTGGTCAGCTGATGGATATGTAAGTCTCTGATTAGTGATGGTTGTGTCTAGGAGAAGTCATGGAGAAGCATGTGATCAGCCTGGTCAGGTGATAGATATGTAAGTCTCTAAATAGTGATGGTTGTGTCTAGGAGAAGACATGGAGAAGCATGTGATCAGTGTGGTCAGGTGATAGATATGCAAGTCTCTGATTAGTGATGGTCATGTCTAGGAGAAGTCATGGAGAAGCATGTGATCAGTCTGGTCAGGTAATAGATATGTAAGTCTCTGATTAGTGATGGTCATGTCTAGGAGAGGTCATGGAGGAGCATGTGATCAGTTTGGTCAGGTGATAGATATGTAAGTCTCTGATTAGTGATGGTCATGTCTAGGAGAAGTCATGGAGAAGCATGTGATCAGACTAGTCAGGTGATAGATATGTAAGTCTCTGAATAGTGATGGCTTTGTCTAGAAGTCATGGAGAAGCATGCGATCAGTCTGGTCAGGTGATAGATATGCAAGTCTCTGATTTGCAAGTCATGATCATGTGATAAAGCAAGATGTGATCACAGCAAATCAGAACTTTGCAAATCTATCAGCTGATCAGATAGGTCACATGCGTCTCCATGACTTCTCCCAGACATGACCATCACGATTGCTGACCTACCTTCTTCTGTATCGTCTAATAGGAGCAGTTCTTGGTTCCGGACCACACCATCAAAGACATCAGTGGAGCGTCATTTGCCGGCTTCTACTACATCTGCTTTCAGAAGTCTGCAGCGACAATAGAAGGCTACTACTATCACCGCAGCTCCGAGTGGTGAGGAGACACAATGACACCTCTCTGTTCCTCCACATCTGTCATGTCACACTCAGTAATCTAGCGTAGAAATCATCTGTCCTGTATAGCTTGATGGGCCTCTCAGAGGATCCAGGAAACTGGAGATATACACAGGAATAGTGTGTACTGTAACCAACACCTCATATTCAAGGCTTCAGGAGAAAAAACACAAAGGGGGACATTTATCAAGAGTGTCTGAGACAAAATATTTGTAGGTTTTTAGAAATCCGTGCAGAATTGTCTTAGACATCCTAAGAAATCACTAAATAGTGCAGATTCCTTCTTAAAAATAGGAGGAGTTAGGAAGGTCTCTCAGGCAGTGCAGTGTGTGAGGGGAATTGCTGTTCCCGAGGTACCCAACACATCTGCTGTCAGCAGGCTCTGAGTGAGGGAGGGAGGAGCCCTTCACAGATCACATCTAGCCTGCACTGCTGCACTATCTGGAGAACTGCTATAAAGCACTTCTTAATCTGCAGCAGTTCAGAGGTGGATTTGCACTTTTCCTAAAGCGGATCCGAGATGAAAAACTAACTATAAAAAGTAACTTGTCTATATATCTTATCTAAAGTTTAGATAGTTTACACAGCAAATCTAGCTGCAAACAGCTTTAATAGAATATGATTATTTCTTCCTGTGATACAATGACAGCAGCCATGTTGTTTGTAAACATTACACACAGGCAGGCTTATCTGTATCTTGAGCACTCAGCCTGTAAAAGAAAACCTAATCCCCCTCCTCCCCTCTGCCTCTAAAATCAATAGCTAGTAACACCTCCTCCTCCTCCTGCCCAGACTGAGCTCCCATGAGCACTTGCTACTGCCAAGGCTCTCTGAAAACCTGTGGGCGTGGCTTATTTAGTTTATAGGGAATTAGAGTATTAAAACAAAAACAAAAAAGTATTTGGCTTGAGGAAAGCCCTATAAACAATAGGAAAGGAACACAATTATGCAATGAGTAAAAGTTCACCTCGGATCCACTTTAACTGTAGTGCAGCCCTAGAAATCCACGCTAAACTGCCGATATTGCGTAGGATTTGTGAAGTTTCTTACTATAATGCAGAACAGTTCCTCTGCTGGTTAGAACAGTTTTAGAAGAAACAACTGTCGGTCATGCTTTGATAAATCTGGCCCTAAGAGACTGGGAGCCCAATATGGTGTAGCATGTCAATGACTGTGAGTGATTTAGAGGTAATATACCCTCAAGGCAGGGTTGCTAAGGAAGCAGCCACTCCATGCGCATGAGGGGAAGTACTGCCCATTCTTGTCCTTCGTGGTCGCTAGCTACTCCAGGAAAAAATGGCTAAAAGGAAGGATCCAATAGCAGGTGTCCATTGTCAAAGGGATAGGTGGGATACAGTGGATTGGTGCCCAATGGTAAAAAAGCAAGCACGAAAAAGTATATCTTGGTCCTACCATAAAGAAGTACTCACTTCAAGGTTCAATAGAAAAGGGGAGCTTTATTTCAGCGCTAGACAACATGTTTCGTTGCTACAAGAAACTTCTTCAGGTTAGTAGCAGTGCAATACATTTTCCTGCTACTAACCTTCAGGAAGCTGCTTGTAACAGTGAAATGCACCGTCTAGTACTGAAATAAAGATCCCCTTTTTTATATTCAAGGGCTGGAGACTATTTAGAAAGCCTGCAGTAGAAAGGTCCCCCCCCCCTCCATCCCCCCCCGCTTGGGTTGGGGTTTTCCGCCCATCGGTGGTCGCTTTATGGGAATAAGAAGACTCCTGGATAAAAGGAGATTGTGAGGGAAATGACATCCTCCCGGCAAAGATTTAAGCAGTGGATAGGAGGTTACCAAAAAGAATTAAACACTTTAAAGAGAATCTGTACTGTAAAATCCTTGCAATAAAAAGCATACCATTCTATTCCTTGTGTTCTCCTGGGCCCCTCTGTGCTGTTTCTGCCACTCTCTGCTGCAATCCTGGCTTGTAATTGCCAGTTTTATCCAGTGTTTACAAACAAGACATAGCAAGTGATAGGCTGAGAGTAGCTTAGCTCAGTGTGTGAGTCATACAGAGTGTGCAGGGGGCCTGGAGAGGGTGTGTATAGCTATCCAATCACAAGCAGCACAGCACATTCCAGCCTGACTGCCTGAGCCCGACAGAGCCGAAAGAGGAGAGAAGATTAGATCATATAACAGAGATAATACAGCCACTGTGCAAATAGGAAAGGCTGCAGTAAGACAGAGCACATTAGAACAAGTATTATTATTATTATTTATTTATAAAGCGCCAACATATTCCGTGGCGCTGTACAATGTAAGAAAACAAACAAGGGATACATAATGATACAGACAATGATATACATGAAATATGAACACTGATACAAGATACAGCACTGCTGATTACAACTTGATTTAACATGATGACTAAAATGTATAAATTTCTAACAGTGTGCAAGCAGTTGAAATAATAACATTCCATGACACAAAAGGGTGAGAGCCCTGCCCTTGCGAGCTTACAATCTAAAGTATAGAAACTTATAGGATAGAAGAAATAAGGATGAAAAATTTTGTTACAGAGTCTCTTTAAAGTGAACCCAGCACCATTTTTAGCACCCAGGGCCAGGCACGGGCTCACGAGTAGTTACGAGTCCCTACAGACCTGAATTCGTGATTTCAATTGATCTCAAATATTGTCAGAAATGGAAGGGATCACTGTAAGATGCAACTGGTGAGCTTGTGAGAGGAACTGACAGTGAGGTTAGTATGTAACATTCATTTGCAGCTACAGCATGTGTTTATTTTAAAATAATTTTACGAGCTTCAGGTTCCCTTTAAATCACAAATTTGAGTCCTTAGGGACTCGTAACTACTCGTCAGCCCATGCCTGCCCAGGGCATCTCAATAGCACATTTAATATGCATGCCAACAATGTGGCTCATTAATAAAAAATCCCTTTCATTTTACCTCTTCTTTTTACATTTAAAAGTTTAGCTGAGGAATTTATTAGCCTGCATCCGAGGCCCAACTGACCACAGACATTTCAGGCAGATAAGGATTGATGCAATTATTTTATTGCACGCATTAGCTGACAGCAAACAGAAAGCTTTCATCAGAGATTGTACACCGATTGGATACTGTACTTCAAAGAGTTTAGAGAAGTCCCAGATGCTATCTTCACACCTTCCCCTTGATAAATAATGAGCAGCTAGAAGGGGGAGGAGGGAACATGGCAGCTCCCATAGCTATTAGAAACCAGGATAAAAAAAGTGGTGCTTGGTTCCTTTTTAAAATGGTTAAAAACAAATATGAAGTGGTTTATCTCTCCTGATGAATGAGACAATTGTAACCCGATTTTGGGCAATCTTATTGTCCAATGAAGGACAACGCGTTTTGCAGGTTTTTCCTGATTCTTCAGGTCAACAAAAAATGATGCCTGGTGGCTTATAGAGACTGAAGCGAATAAAATTTGCTATTTTTACCTTCTTCTTTTTTTTTTTTGTTTTACTAATTTTTATTAAGAGATTTTCTTAACAGACAAAGAATATACGATACTAGATAAACATAGTAAGAATGTACAAGGTTAACAGCGCCTAGAATAAGTTCACTAGTTGTGAATTTGTCTATGGTAAATTGTTCTCATGTTTAGTGTTCCACCGCAATTACAGTTCCGATGGCAAGAGATTATAGAGAGCATATGACTGTCCAATGAAACTGCACATATATAGTCCCGGTCATCCTGTGGAGAGATCGAGAGAAACAAAGAAATTCTGGAGAACATATAAACAAGGATATGTATGCATAATACAATGGCACTGTTAGCCTAAGGAACAGTAGAAATGGGGTTTAACAAGGGAAGGGGTCACACCAAAGATCAATGAGTGATGAGGAGGAGGCCTATATATGTAGGGTGAGAGAGAAGTATATTATTGGCCTTCAGATGGAATAAAAGTCGATGTATATAAATGCAGGGGCTTAAAGGTTTAGGGTTGGCTACATGGCCTTTGGAAAATAGGACATTCCAAATTCATCTATAGGATGTAGGAGAATGGATATAGTCAGAGAGTTAAGATGTTGGGTGGAGATTAGGGGGGCATAAGGTCGGGAAAGGTTAGGGACCAAGGGCTCCAGACTTTATGGAAATGAGATTCAGTGTCTCTAAGTGATGCTGTCATTTGTTCCATCTCTTTGGTCCATTCTATCTTATGTTTAACATCTGTTAAGTTAGGCGGGGCGATATTTTTCCAAGAGGAAGCAATTGACAGACGTGTAGCTGTGAGGATATGCGTGATTAATCGTATTGTGTGTTTGGGAGTATCAGGAGGGGGTTTACCAAGAACCATATAAAGGGGGTCAAAAGGAATTGATATTCCAGTTTTTTGTTGAATAAGGCGTTGAACTTCAGCCCATAGTGGGGAAATCTTCGGGCAGAACCAGAAGATGTGTTCCAAGCTCCCCTTTTCGTTACAGCCTCTCCAGCACATATGGGAGGAATTCGGATATATCTTGGAGAGCCTAGCTGGGGTGAGATACCACCGGAACATGACTTTGTATATATTTTCCCGTATCTGTATACACATGGAGGAGTGCTTAGCGTTTTCCCAAATTTCTTCCCAATCACTTAATTGAATAGTTTTAGATAAGGCAGACTCCCATTTGGACATAAATGGGTGAACAGGGGTGGTTAGGCCAGATTTGGTATGTAGTAGGGTATAAATCTGAGAGATCAAGCCTTTTTGGTAGCCCTTTGATTCACATATATGTTCAAAGGGGGTTAATGAGGGAATGGAGGGAGAGTCCCGTAGTAGGGTGAGGAGAAAGTGTCGTATTTGATTGTATTCTAATATGTGTAGGGGTGAAGATGGCAATTTATCCTTTAGACTGGACCTAGTTTGCAGAAGGCCAGTAAGAGGGTCTTTCCAATCAAGGAGGTTGAAGAAGTTTAGGTTATACCATCTGGACATGAAGTCCCTAGACATCCCAGGGGGAAAGGCAGGGTTGCCTAAAATGGGTGTTAACGGAGAGGGGGATGATCTTAAGTTGGCTGGAACAACCGTTGACCGCCAAATTTGTAGAGTGAATTTTATAGTGGGAAGAAGTTGAGATGAAGGTATTTTAGGTGGGTGATTGGACCATATCAGAGAAGCAAGGGAGGTTGGAAGTAAACTAGTTGCCTCAATGAGGCCCCATTTAGTATGGACTTTAAGTTTAGTCCATTCTCGCAGTTGACGAAGGTGGGCAGCTTGATAATAATATCGGAGGTGAGGTAACCCCAGACCCCCTATCTCTCTAGGAGAGAGGAGGATTGAGGCCCGCAGTCTTGGTCGTTTATGGTTCCAGACAAATTTAATAAAGGCTGTTTGCAACATCGACAACTGGGAGGATGGAACCAAAATTGGGAGTGTTTCAAAGAGATAAAAGGAGTCTAGGGAGTATATTCATTTTTAAAGTATATATTCTCCCTATCCAAGAGATCTTATAGGCGGTCCACTTGTGAAGGTCCTGAAGTATTTGGATGAGAGAAGGGTAGTTACTTTTATACAAAGTAGAATAAGTGGGCGTAAGATATATACCTAAATATTTTAGGGAGTGGGTTTGCCATTTGTACTGATAGTTTTGTTTTAATGAGATTAAAAGATCAGGTGGAATTTTAATGGGTAATGCTTCTGTTTTATCTTGATTCAGGCGAAAGCTTGAAAGTGATTCATATATGGAGAGGGTGTTATGTAAGTTTGGTAAGGAGATAAGGGGATTCGTGATTGTGAGGAGGATATCGTCCGCAAATAGAGATATTTTGAATTCGTGTTTTTCCATCTGGACACCTGAAATGTTTACATTTTGCCGTATAGCACTGGCCAGAGGTTCTATACTGATGGCGAAGAGCAGAGGGGAGAGGGGGCAGCCCTGTCTTGTGCCATTACGGATCTGGAAGGGAGTAGGCGAGGCCATGGGGAGCTTTATGGTGGCTAAAGGGGAAGAGTAGAGAAAAAGGAGAATATTTAGAAAAGGTCTATCGAACCCTTGATGTTGGAGGACATGAAATAGGAAAGGCCATGAGAGGCGGTCAAAGGCCTTCTCTGCGTCTAAACTAAGAAGCAGAGAAGGTCTACCTGAGCGGGCCATAAGGGAGGTAAGATCAATAGCTCGCCGGGTGTTGTCTCCTGCCTGTCTGTCTAATATGAAACCTACTTGGTCATTATTTATTAGTCTTGGCAATATGGCGTTTAAGCGATTAGCTAAGGTTTTAGTGATAATTTTGAGGTCTGAGTTTAAAAGTGAGATGGGTCGATAGCTTTGCGGGAGTTGTGGGTCCTTCCCTTCTTTGGGGATTACTGTCAGGAGGGAGTTTAGGAAAGTGGAGGGGGGGCATTCGCCTTTCATGATTTTATTTGCTAAGGAAGTTAAATGGGGGACCAAGACCATTTGAAACTGTTTATAGTAAGAGTAAGGAAGACCGTCTGGGCCTGGGGACTTTGAGGAAGGAAGAGATTTAAGTGTATCTAAAATTTCGATACTGGAGATTGGGGCGTTGAGCGACGCACGCTCCTCATCAGTCAGTTTAGGAAGTTGGAGATTCTCTAGGAATGAAGATACTCTACTTACGTATGTGGGGTCTAGGGAGGGGTCAGGTAGGTTATATAATTGTTCATAGTATGAAGTGAAAAGTTGAGCGATCTTGATTGGATTATAGTGAGTGGTGCCTTCGGTGTCTTTCATGGCATGGACCGCCTGAGAAGATCCCCTGGGGTTCAGTTTGCGGGCAAGGATGGTATGAGGTTTATTACCCCGCTCAAAGAATAATTGTCGCGACCATTTTAAACTTTTTTCCAGTTGAGATGTTTGAAGGGACCTGATATCTAGTTTTAATTTTTGTATATTTGAGAAGGAGTCCTGAGTGGGCATTTGTTTATAGGAGGCATATGCATCTCTGAGGGTTTTTGTGAGATCAGTTAATTTTCGCGAGGAGATATGTTTACGTTTAGAACCCTCAGCAATGAAAAGGCCCCTTACAAAGGCTTTGTGTGCTTCCCAGGTCATCCCTAGTGAAGAGACCGATGGGATGTTAGTGGTGAAGAAGGATTGTATTTCGTCTGTCATTTTGGTGAGGAATGTTTTATCTCGTAATAGAGATTCATTAAGTCTCCACTGCATCGGTTTATGTGGTGTATGTAACCAGTCAAGCTCAATTAGGACAGCATGGTGATCCGACCAAGCAGTGGGATAAATATCTGCTGCGATTAGAGATGGTAAAGTGGGCATTTTGGTAAAAAAATAATCTATGCGGGAGTGTGTTGCATGAGGAGGGGAAAAAAAAGTATAGTCCCTGGATGTGGGGTTAGAAATTCTCCATAGGTCCAGAAGACCATATTTACGGGTCAGGGCCCTGAATTTCCTAGAAAGGCGGTCATGTGAGGGGAATGACGGTGAGTCTAAGGATATTGATCGGTCATTAACAGAGGAAAACGCTAGGTTAAAATCACCCCCTAAGATAAGGGAACCATTAGTCGCTTTGGATAATTTGGTGAGAAAGTTTGTTAGGAAGGGAATTTGGTTGGAATTTGGTACATACACATTGGCTAGTGTTATAGGTCTACCCGACAGTGTACCCAGCAAGATCAAATAGTGACCTTTTGGGTCCTTAATATTTTTTGTTATTTGAAGGGGGAGGCCTTTTTTGTAAACAATTGCCACACCGGCCTTTTTTTTGGGTCTCAAGGCTAAATACACTTCCGGGTATACCTTGTTGTAGAGACGCACGGAGTCCCGTGAGGATATATGAGTCTCTTGTAAAAAGGCTATATCGATCGCATGTCTCCGTAGGTCTCGCAACAAGGAGTTTCTTTTTTGAGGTAAATTTAAGCCCTTGCAGTTTAAGGTAAATAACTTAACCATTATCTATATAACCAGCGAACCTATTATAGAAAACATTAATCAATTGGTGTGAATCAATGACAGAGAACATGAGGAAGAAACATGTGCAAACAAACAACTTCGTAATGTGGGAGGTATAAGAATAAGAGGCATTGGCCACTGAAGAAAACGTGGCTCCATATTGCGACAACTAAGTTTAGTTGTCCTAACGAGAGTTGAGTGAGAGTTCCTGGGTCCTCCCCAGACCAGGTGGCCTCAGGGTCAACTCCCCGGAGGAACATGAGGGGCTATTTTTACCTTCTAATTCGCTTCAGTACTCTCATTAGATGTAAACTGCCGCATACCCACTGCAAAACGAGGGCTTTAGACCCCCCAAATCCCCAGGGGACAGTCCCGCCAGCGCTTCCTGAGAGAGGCAGAGCTTTGCACAGTAGCTCTGCCTCTACTGATGTCAGTCGCCGCGGAGATCTGCACGGCGATTGACGTCAGTAGAGCCAGAGCTACAGCAGAATGCTCTGCCTCTCAGGGCAGCACAATCCACAATCAAGATGGTCGTGGATGTTTGCCCCGGGATTCGGGGGTCTCAAGCCCTCGTTATGCGGCGCTTTACATCTAATGAGACTACTGAAGCGAAGTAGCAGGTAAAAATAGCAATTTTTGTTTGCTTCAGAGTCTCTTTAAGTGAGCAGGAACAAGCTTCTTGCAGTCATGTGACAGAACGCAGTCTTGCAGTCATGTGACAGGACGCAGTCTTGCAGTCATGTGACAGGACGCACACCCGCCTGGCATGCACTGGGGTGTAGATCGGCTGCTTGCACGGTGTTGCTGTCTGGAGTCCTTAGCGGGAGAATAAGAAGCGCTTACACAGACACTGCCACATCTTCTATAGTCAGAGGGGGAGGAACTGTACAGGTTACAGGGCGCGTTCACTTACGCTCACACGCACCCGTGCATTTTATTTTAATGACATTGTTTCTATTTTTCCCTCCACAGGTATCAGTCTTTAAACCTGACCCACGTCCCCGAACACAGTGCGCCCATCTACGAGTTCCGGTGACAAGATCGAGAACTTGCAAAGACCTCACCGGACATTCAGCGGAGCGTTTACTGCTCCCGAACCTGCTGCTCACCCCCCTCCCCCCTCCAAGCTAAAGACTCTAAGAAGAATGAAGAATGTATGAGCGTTGTACGCAGTGAGGCATGAACTGGCCAATCGGCACCCACCCTCTGCATCTGCCATTTTTATTTTATTCTGCCGGGGTTTCTTGTGGGTTTTTTTTGTTGTTTTTTTTTAATGGCTCTTCTTTTTTCTCCTCCGCTTGATACAACGCTTCTCCGTTCCTCCCAGGCACTCTGCACGACGGACGTCCTGCTGATGGGGCGGAGTCTGCGATGAATTCTGGGTAATCGCCGTTAATTCCTTTTTACCTTGTGTGCTGCTTGCCCCTCTCTGATCGCAACAGATTCAGCAGGAGAGATCATGTGTTATAAATTTTGGGTTTTCTACTGACTTTATTATTGGACGTTTCCGGCAACGACTCCAAGGCGGTCTACACACTCCATTCTCTATAGATGATCTTCACCCCTCCCCCCCACACCCTCGTTCACCTCCGAACGCCCCCCCTAAAGCATCACCGAGATCTAAAGAGTCCTTTTTTTGGGGGGCGTTCCTCTTACCGTCAAAATAAGATTCTACTCCGGACTGCAATACATTTCCCCCGTTTTCACATTGAAAATGAGGAATGTCGATTTTTTTTTTATATCTAGAAATATATATTATAAATACACATATATTACATATATTTAAAGAAAAATCTAAATCTATGGATGCCTCCAGAGCCAAGGAGTAAGTGAAGACTCGATGAATGGTGTGGAAGCCTAATTTAACCAGGGTATACCTGCTGGATGATTTAACGTTCTATATTTGAGTCCCCCGGACTGCATACCCGCTTAGCGTGAATGGGAATCGAAAATCAAGAAAGCAACAGTGCCATCATGTGGTGTTTCGTGGGTATTGCAAGCAGACTTCTGCAGAAATTGCAACAAATAGCGATGGACTAATTGCGGCCTATATTGTTGGTGCGTTTCCCCGGATGAAAACATGGATGGCTTATGATTTGTTCCTTTTATATCCAACGCTGAGGACTTTGGCCCCCATCTCGCCACCCTAACCTTTAGCGAACGCTGATTATTGCATTGTCTTTATTTTTTTTTCTACATTTCTGTTAAGAGCTACAACCGCCAAATTTTTGTGTCGGGGATTAATGTCAAACAGTGCATCGCCATTATGCTGGCTGATTTGGGTTGTATTTGCATTGCTAGCTTATTGTGTTATTAACAAAAAATAAGTTGAAAGATTAGGAAGGGTTCTGATGGTGGGCCTTGGGCGGATCTGGCTGTGGGCGGAGTGCTCCTGGAAGGGAACAGGTCGAGGTGGCCATCGCTTGGTGGCTTTGTGCAAATAAAACAACCTTTTTATAAAAGAAGGAGTGTCGCAGGTTCAGTGGTCAAACAGCGAAAGTTGCGCCAATGGCTGGTAAAACTACAAACAGGAAGTGAAGACTACATTTTACTCTTTTATATACTGGTCCCTTCGCTTTACTCCAGAGGTCCGTGTCTCTGTCCTGTTAGCTTGGCCAGCGGTTGCCATGTTAGCTTGGCCAGCGGCTGCCCTGTTAGCTTGGCCAGCGGCTGCCCTGTTAGCTTGGCCAGCGGCTGCCCTGTTAGCTTGGCCAGCGGCTGCCCTGTTAGCTTGGCCAGCGGCTGCCCTGTTAGCTTGGCCAGCGGCTGCCCTGTTAGCTTGGCCAGCGGCTGCCCTGTTAGCTTGGCCAGCGGCTGCCCTGTTAGCTTGGCCAGCGGCTGCCCTGTTAGCTTGGCCAGCGGCTGCCCTGTTAGCTTGGCCAGCGGCTGCCCTGTTAACTTGGCCAGCTGCTGCGCTGTTAGCTTGGCCAGCGGTTGCCCTGTTAGCTTGGCCAGCGGTTGCCCTGTTAGCTTGGCCAGCTGCTGCCCTGTTAGCTTGGCCAGCTGCTGCCCTGTTAGCTTGGCCAGCTGCTGCCCTGTTAGCTTGGCCAGCTGCTGCCCTGTTAGCTTGGCCAGCTGCTGCCCTGTTAGCTTGGCCAGCGGTTGCCCTGTTAGCTTGGCCAGCGGTTGCCCTGTTAGCTTGGCAAGCGGCTGCCATGCTATCTTGGCCAGCTGTTGCCCTGTTAGATTGGCCAGCGGTTGCCCTGTTAGCTTGGCCAGTTGCTGCCCTGTTAGCTTGGCCAGCGGCTGCCTTGTTAGCTTGGCCAGCGGCTGCCTTGTTAGCTTGGCCAGCGGCTGCCTTGTTAGCTTGGCCAGCGGCTGCCTTGTTAGCTTGGCCAGCGGCTGCCTTGTTAGCTTGGCCAGCGGCTGCCTTGTTAGCTTGGCCAGCGGCTGCCCTGTTAGCTTGGCCAGCTGCCGCCCTGTTAGCTTGGCCAGCTGCTGCCCTGTAGACCCTGCCCAACATCTCCTGGGTGTGCATAACACAGCCCCATAATCTAGAAGAATGTATACAGCTGCAAGACCGCTTTCTAATATTGCTATGCACACTTTGGAGCTGAAGCCCTGTACAAACACTTGACCGCCATCGACCGTATCGATTGAGACTCGGACGAGTATCCTTGTAAAAAAACAAAAGCGCAAAAAGACAACAATCATTGTCCATGTAACTGATCCGTGCTAATGGATCCGTTTGGAAGATTATTATTATTTAGTATTTATATAGCGCAGCCATCTTCCGCAGCGCTGTACAGGGTATATAGTCTTGTCACTAACTGCCCCTCACAGGAGCTCACAATCTAATCCCTACCATAGTCCTATGCCCATAGTGCGCCCTGGCTGGGATTTAAGCCAGGGACCCAGCAAGGCGAGATCGCTAACCACTACGCCACCGTGCTGCCCACGATTTTCATAAGTCCTTCCTATCAGACGATGCTTAACTATAGTTCAATTTAAAAACCTTACGTGAGGCTAGTTACGCACTTCCAAGTCCTCCGCTTCCACTAATGATCTGATCAGTCGGCCATCGTGCCATTGTTTAATACAAATGCCGTCGGATGGATTTAATTCATAGCGTTATCGATTTACTGACCGTGGTCCAACGTGTGTATGAAGCTTAAAGCAAACCTGAAACGGAAAACAACTTAGGATATAATGAAGTGTATGTGTAGTGCAGATAATGAATAGAACATTAGTAGCAAAGACAGTGTCATATTTTTAGTTATGTAGCTTTTTTATAACATTACAGCATTCTGTCAAATTTGCAGTTTGTAAACCACACTCTGTATTTTAAACTATAAAACAGTAGAGCTAATGAACCTTTGATCTTCTCTGCAGTAAAACCTTACCTCAAGCTGTCTCACACTGTTTCTTGGCTTTTTAAAGCGGATCCCAGATGAAAAACTAACTATAACAAGTAACTTGTCTATATATCTTATCTAATGTTTAGACAGCATATCTAGCTGCAAACAGCTTCAAAAGTGTATGATTATTTCTTCCTGTAATACAATGAGGGCAGCCATGTTCTGTTTGTCATATTGTCACAGGCTGAGGGCTGGAGATGCTATCAGCTTGCCTGTGTGTAAATTCAGTCCCTCTCCTCCTCCACTGTGCCTCTGAAATCAATGGCTAGTAACCTCCTCCTCCTCCTGCCCAGACTGAGCTCCCATAAGCCCTTGCTACATGAGTCTGAGAATGCCAAGGCACAAAAGGAGCTGTGGGCGTGTCTTGTTTAGTTTATAGGGAATTAGAGTATTAAAACAAAACAAAAAAAGTATTTGGCTTGAGGAATGCCCTATAAACTATATGAAAGGAACACAATTATGCAATGAGTAAAAGTTTATCTCGGATCCACTTTAAGCGCTTCAGAAAACAGGACTGTATTCCACCCAGTGGGTCGAATAGCTTAGAGAACCTCTTTTGCATAGATTTTAACTGAAATGTAATAACTCTTCCTGTACTGGAAACAATATGAAACTCGTATCAGTGCTACTAACGTTCTATTTCTTAGCTGTACTACACATGCAATTATTATCTTATAAGTTTATTTTCGCTTCAGATTTGCTTTAAGAGAGGGCAGGTGGTCCCTGCGGTGGATCAGGCAGGTGACCGAAGCAGCAGCTGTCCTGGCTGGCAGAGTAGCACTGCGCTTTTCCATTGACCTTAAAGGGAACCTTGAGGGCTTATTTCCACTGGGAGCAGCGGCCATTTCAGATTCAGGCGATTCTCCTGTTCTGCTGCAGAGCCTGAGCCGTTGAGCCTTGCAAGCACAGCTGTAGTGAGTTTGCAGCATGTCATCCAGATTCACCCCGATGTACTATCCGGACAGCAAGCCGCTAGTAAGATAGGCAGTGGTTCCCTGCGCAGCTTGCAAGCCAGGAAACGCTGCAGATTCCACCCGGATTCGTGCTCAGCAAAAATAGGCCCCTAGTGAAAGTAAACTATGAGATAAGCAATTGTACCTATCCTCCTTCTCCTAAAAATTACTTTTTTTTTTTTTTTTTTTTTTTTACAATATCCCACAGTTTTATGTTTCAAATCTTAAAAAGAAGATGTTTAATGTTTTATTGCCTCTGCTTAATGTCTTTCAAGTGTCTCAGAACTAAAATACAGGAACTATTGACCTTGTTTATCACCTGCACTCAGAAGCTGATCTCTGCCAGGAAAGGGTTTTATGGCTGCAATTACTTATCAGCAAGGGAAGCTATAGGCAAACTGGGTCCTGACTGAAGTTGCATGCATGAGTGTTAACTCTTTCAGGGTAAAAAAGGAACTCATCCTAATTATTTATATGCTTGGCACTGTACATACAGGTGAAACCTGAAAAATTAGAATATTGTGCTAAAGTCCATTTATTTCAGTCATTGAACTTAAAAGGTGAAACTAATCTATGAATTAGACTCATTGCGAGTATTTCAAGCCGTTATTTGTATAATTTTGATGATTATGGCTTACAGCTTATGAGAACCCCAAAATCTCAGCCCATTAGAATATTGTAAGTATGTTCAATATTCTAGGCTCAGAGTATCAGACTCTAATTAGCTCATTCAACCAAAGCATCTGCAAAGGGTTCCTAATATATATATTAGTATCACCTTTTAAAGGGGCACTATGGCAAAAAAATTGTAAAATTCAAAAAATGTGCAAATAAGAAGTACATTTTTTCCAGAGTAAAATGAGCCATAAATTACTTTCCTCCTATGTTGCTGTCACTTACAGTAGGTAGTAGAAATCTGACAGAAGTGACAGGTTTTGGATTAGCCCATCTCTTCATGGTTGATTCTCAGGGATTTATTTATGTTTCAAAACCACTTAGTGAATGGCAGTTACTCTGTCCAACTGCCAAAAAACTGTGTAGTGAGCAGGGAAGCTGGCCAGCATCATTGTTTAAATCCTTTTTAGGGAATATCTTTATAAAGAATAAAAGCCATGCTGAGAATCCCCTATGAAGAGATGGACTAGCCCAAAACCTGTCGCTTCTGTCAGATTTCTACTACCTACTGTGACAGCAATATAGGAGAAAAGTAATTTATGGCTCATTTTACTCTGGGAGAAATGTACTTCACATTTGTTTACACATATTTTAAATTTTACAATTTTTCACCATAGTGCCCCTTTAAGTTGAAATACTGAAATAAATGGACTTTTGCACGGTATTCTAATTTTGCAAGTTTCACCTGTAAACATGTCTCTCTCATCGTGTCACTTAAGGTTCCCTTTAAAGGAAACGGTAGCAGAGCACGCAATGTAAATCTCCATTCTCGTGGGTTACCTGCAGAGATCACTGCTTGTCTACATTTGTCAGTAGTCACAGAGGGATTGGCGCAGATTAAATAAAGCAAAGCAGGTATGAGAGTAAAGCGAGCTTGCCTTCCGAGCCTCTCAGTTGGTCAGTCAAGCTGTCTATCACATGCAAGGGCCAATAAGGAGGCTCAGGAGGTCAGTGGGGCGGGGCATCACCCTGACATCAGACTTTTGTATATCATTCTCCTGGGTATAGCTCAAGGACACAATGTTGTTTTGGCTGAAGGTGATTTCTGTTTATGTACTCGATCCACACGCATTGCTCAGGGTTACGCTAAAGCGATGAAAGCTAAACGCAGAACAAATGTAGGAATCCTACAAGCTGACTGGCAAAGTTTCTATGGAGAGTTCCTCGTACAATGTGGATTCATGCAGGTAATTCTGGGACACCACCAGTCGCTTTGGTCTTGCAGTAACTTTTTGCTTGTTTTTGTGACACGGCCGGCTTCCTGTAAGAAAATAATCAAGAAAAGTAAGCTTTAGGTAGACCTTTCAGAACCTGGACAGATAAACTGGTTCAAAAATGCAATAGAGTCATTTAGAAAGTTGATTATGTTTGCACTTTTATTTACAATTTCAGATTTGCCTAAAATATGGACCTTGTGGTATAAAAACATCTCAGCAATGGCTTCAATTCACTAAGCAGTTTATACTAGTCTACAGATGGTTTTTAGTCTACTGATGGTTTGCTGTAATGTTTTAGACCTGTTTTTAGACCTGGTCTAAAACATTCAGTAATTACACAATTCACAAAGGCAAACAAGGAGTAACCACGCCCACTTTTTCTGACAGATTAGACCAGTTTAGGGCCTGTTCAGACTATGCGCGTTCCTAGCCGTTTTCAGGGAACGCGTACGGGTACCAAAAACGCATAGAAACGGCTCCTAATGCTTTTGAATGGGCTAGTTCACATGTATGCGTATGAGACGCATACGTTTCTTATCCGCATTGCTGCACGCAGTTCTGTGCGTCACGCATAGAAACGGACGCAATGAAAGTCTATGGACGCGTATCAAAAACGCGTACTATTGCGTTTTTAGCGTACGTTTTCCTCTGCGGTTCCCATAATTCTTTTTTTTTCCCTGGGTCACGTGTGTGTGCAAAACGCAATAGAAAACGCATGCGTTTTTCAACTTGCGTTTCTTTGAATTTATACGCGTTCTACAAACGCTGACAGTCTGAACAGGCCCTTATTTCTGTGAGGTGTTTTAGATGTGAGGATGGAACCTTTTGAATTAATTATGCAGGAGTTTAATTGTATGCAGAGGAGAGCTCATCAGAGGAGAAGGATGTCAGTCATAGCTACTCGTTTGTAAATTGCATCTTTTGATCATTTCCCCTGCTTTACCCACCTAATTACCAAATGTTTTAGACCAGGTCTAAAAACAGGTCTAAAACATTCGGTAACAGTGAATTCCCCTTTGATGCAACTGACCAAACCATCAGTAGACTAAAAACCATCAGTAGACTAGTCTAAACTGCTTAGTGAGTTGAGGCCATTGTCTGCCTTTCCATGAGAATGTCGAAAGGGCACTGAGAATTCTGCTAGATCTCTGAGGAAGGCGGTTTTCTTCTTGTGTCGTCCGTTTGGCTTCCAGCATGTATTACAGAGCATACTTTTATTCTTGCAGACGCCAGGCATGTGACTGGACGGCTCAGCAAGTTAGGACCTGTGAGAGATGGAGATAGCTGGTCTCTTCCCAAGCAGGAGGGGACTAGAAGTCCGGCTGGGAATCTATTATTCCAGAAGTCATTGAAAATGTTACGTTGTTTTTTTTCTTGAAGATAATCCAACTAAAAAGCTGCAATGAAGTCCAACCTCCATAGTAGTCAGTAGCTGATTGAGCCCGCCTCCTGCCTATCCTTATGGTCACGCCTGCCCCTCTTCCTCCTGCAGAGGCCTGCTGTCCTCTCTCTTGTGTTATTTCAGAGCAGCTGTCTCGTTGGAAGTCGCAGGAGAAAAGACAGCATGACTTGCTGGGGGCGGAGTTTGGCATGATCAGGACTGTGCCGAGCTGCTCAATTAGCTGCTGTAATAGTTGTGCAGCTTTCTTACGGCTGTTACAGGATAGAACAGTGGATTTATCTCCATGGATTCACCTCTGGTATGGGGGCAGTAGGGAAGATGGGACTTTATGTGATCTGTGGGTAAAGTATGCCAGTCCTAGAAAGGAAACCTATAGTGAGATGAATGAGTTGGATGTATGCTTGTTCCGGGACAGTGAGTAATCGCTCAGTAATAAAGTAAGGTTTAGGATGATGGCCTTGGACCTTGCGCCGGTGAAGCAAATCAACCAATTGTTTTTCTGTCTTGACAGGTCCCTTTAAAACTCCCTCTTGTGTTGGCACTTGGCAGGACGATTAAATTGGACCTGAAGGCTTGCACAGAAGGATAGCATAGAGAAATGAACCCTGTATGTATTTAGAGAGAAGAGCCTAAATTCCCCCCTCATCTGTGACTAATCACAAGTGTAAGTTGATCTCTCAGCTGCCTCAGCAGAGCAGCTAATTTGTAAACACAGCACAGCGACAGACAGTCGCTGGCTACCAAGGGGAAGGTCGCTGAGTGACCAGTCCACAAGGCGTGTTACACATCTGTAATTGCGTACCTCTCTGCCACGAGACAAGACAGAGCGGATACTCCAGCATTCTGCCACAAGATGGCGACATTTGCAATTGTTTCAACTAGACAAGACCTCAGATAGACTAACCTCTATTTACCCAAGAGAAGCCGAGTATAGCACATACCACTTCCATCTGATGTGCTTGTTCATGATTGTATCAGGTGACAGACTGTTGTGGACACAGTTGTCCCCTGCATTAAAGGGGTCCTCTACTGCAATCCGGCAAGCCAGGTGATACTTGTCTGACCGCTAGCGATGGTCAGTGAGATGCAAATGACTCTGGCTGTTATGCAAATTGTATGCCGCCTGTAACCATGCCAACCAAAATCTCTTCCTGCCAGTTTGTGATTGGCTCAGGTCTATCTCTGCTGACCGGTATTGTGGTTTCTGCTCCTCGCTCGTAGCCCCCCCCCCTCATTACAGGTTGCTATGCTGGGATCCAAGCATTGAGTCTGTACAGCCGTCATCGGTACACAGTCACCCGAAGCAATCACACATCTTGACTGTCTAGCGTATATCTAGCACAGATTTTTCAAAATCGTTTCTTTATCGCAAACATTTTTAGACAAACTGATGTTTTAACTTCACTAAAATTTTAACCTTTATTTTTAACATTTTTGCCGAGTGGGGGTGGGGGGTGCGATTGTAGGTCATCAGGAAATCGCTGTACACCTGATCAGCCCTTACAACATTTTTCAGTATGCCCAATGAATCCCTTTGACCGATTTCGGCCGATAATGGATCAAAATGATTGATCGGGTAGCTTTGTTGCTGGGTCAATGTCTGACAGATGCGTGATCGAATCGGCCGGATATCGATGCCACAAATTGAATAAAGTATTGGTTAATTAGTGATTAAAAGCTCTGATGTTTGAGCAGCTCTGAACCAATCACCTCAGGGGGCCTGAGAAGGGGGCGTGTGCCAGACTGCTGTAGTGGCTCCTGTCAGCAGAAGGTCCACGACATGGGAAGTGCAATCGCTTTGCTGCTGCTATTTCTTCTGCAAATTTTAGAGTTATTTAGAGGTTGTTTTTTTTGAATAGTACTCCATCATGCAATATTTCTGGGTGTTGCTCGTTTTCCAGGTAAAATCGTTTTTCAAGGAACTCTGCTTTGGAGTATTACCCAGTCATTTGATTGCCGTGGTGGTTGCCAGATTGAGCGCCGGTTAAATGCGAATCCCGTGGTTACAATGCGTTCTGAGTCGTGCACCTGGAACAAGTATGTGGATCAGGAAATTCAGATAAAAGTTAGAACACCTGATCTGTATACTTGCTTCAGGTGAGGTCTGTAGCACGTATTGTAGCCAGAGGATGGGCATTTCAGCGAGGTGAAGAGACTTGCAGCACTGGATTCCCGGGTTCAGCTATCTCCATGGGGATGAGGCAGGGACGTTAGATTATGAAACGCTAACTACACACAATGCGATGTCCTGTTAGACCGGCGGGTAGAAACAATAATTTGCGATCGACTTCCAATCGATAACGGGATCAATTTCATGCAGTGATCTGAAAATTCGATCCTATTATTGGTCGGGAGCAGATCAGACATGTTGTAAATCGAACACTGCTATTCCAGCGCAGGAGATTTGGGCGCAGCTGGCGCCACCATAGGCCGTAATAGGAATTACAGCTATAGCAGAGCACAGTGAGTAACTTCGACGTCGTCAGAAGGAGCTGAAGTTACTTTTTAAACACTGTAATTCGTTCGCCAGCAATAGCTGGAAGCCAAATTACATCATTTCCTACCATCCACGTGGACCTGGAGGGGGAATAGTAATTACCGCCGCCGGGACTTGTGCAGAAGCAGGATAAGCCATATACCGACTGTATCCTGCGCCCAAGTCTCCCGGCGGCAATTTCGTACGCGTTGTAAATCACTGTTTCGACCCATTGATCTGACGGGAAATTGCATTGTGTATACGTAGCCTACAGCCTGGCACACACCGTGTAATTCTCACTTCAGATCTTATTTGAATTAGTGATCAGATAGATATTCAGGTCTGACGTCGATTGGATATAAAAGAAAGTGAGCGTACACATGTAGGCGTTTTTGTTTTTTTTAGGTTTCCGATCACTTTCCAGATTGGATATCGATGACTTACACAGGGAACAATTGCCAGTATTTTGATCGTTATTTTGAGCTTGGGATCGGTTGGTAGCAATCCGTAGGTTGTATATTTTTTTTGCCCAATCATTTTCTCGATCATAAGTGCAAATTGCATGGTGCGTACCAGGCCTTAGAGGCAGTCAGCGTTGCAAATTGTTAATTGTAAAGCAAGGTGTAAAATGTTGACAAATTATCATTTTCTTAAAGGACCACTCCAGCAAAAGTAGTAAGCAGTTAAAATCTGACAGAACCAACAGGTTTTGGACTAGTCCACCTCCTCATGGGTGGATTCTCAGGGTTTTCTTTGTTTTCAAAAGCATTTAGTAGTACAATAGTGTACAAGTGAGTAGGGAGGCTGGTTGGTGTCTTACTATTTTGGCAGTTAAACTGAAGTTTAGGAAATGCTTTTGTAAACAAAGGAAACCCTGAGAATCCCCCATGAGGAGATGGACTAGTCCAAAACCTGTTGGTTCTGTCAGATTTTAGCTGCTTACTTTTTTTTCCCCTGGAGTGCTCCTTTTAAAGGCGGTCTAGATGGCGTACTCCATAGGTGTCTGACGGGTACACCTGGTAAAGTGGGATGGTAACATTATATCCTCTTTTATATTAGTTATTGTAATGTATCGACATTTTTCATCCCTCGCTTATAATGTATTTCTAAAGAACAGGTTTTTATTTTATCTGTAATATTTCATATGCTGCATATCACGCAGTGAGCTCACCCCTGCAGCAATGAGTAGCTAATACCAGATGTAACACAGATATTTGTTTCTCTGATAACTTTATTGTTGTTGAAGCTATAATGTCAATCTTTGTCTCTCACTCCAGACTCATTCCATCGGATGAGTCGGCCTGCTTTCTGGAGAGAGCCTTTTTAAAATTGTGCAGCTAATATCGTTTTTTATGGACAAAACATTTTTTTAACCGGTATGAATTGTGAATGTTTTTTATCTATTTAGTGCCCAGGCTAATGATATTGCATGGAGATTGCTGCACATTGCAAGTGTCATGGTGCGTACATGCATTCAATTTTACCACTAAGGCTACTTACACAACAAGACGTTGCGTTTTAGGGGACGTTATGGTCGCATAACGTGCCCCTAACGCAACGCATGGTGGTGCGGGAGAGGACGTTAGAGTGAGCCACGTTAGACGGCTCTATCTGCATAAGGTCTCCCAGAGTGGCGCTGATTGGCCGGCGGGACCACGTGATGCGGAGCGAGACACTCCGCATCACGTGGTCCCGCTGGCCAATCAGCGGCCGCCAGTGCAGTGCATATTAGGCAGCCGTGTGCGCGGCTACTGTAGCGGCATCTCCCCGCCTCCTCTCCGCCCCCCACTGAGCATGTGCAAACAGTCTAACGTAGAACGCACAGCATGCTGCACTTTCTCTACAACGTGCAGCGTTACATGTAACGCAACGTGAGCAGTATAAACAGCCCATTGCAGTTACATTGCTGTGCATTGGGGGAGCGTTACAGGCTGCATTAACGTGCGCCTGTAACGTCCCACTGTGAAAGCAGCCTACATGTAGGAGCACACCTTGAATACCAAGAACAGATTGAGCAGGTAAGCTCTCATATTATATTGAAGTGGTAAAATTGTCCAGTGATTGGCCAATCAAAACTGGCTGTGTGTACTCGCCTGTGGGATGCTGTGTGTCCCAGTGCAGGTGATGAGAGCTGAGCTTATAGGTGGATTCTGTGTTTTGTTGCTTTCTAGACTGGATAAGCAGAGATGGTGATGATATTGCTGATATTTCCAGCTTGTATACAATTCGCATAGCTCTGGAAAATAAGAGACCACTGCAATATAGTTTTACAATCCGCCTCCATAAGACTATGATAACCATGTCACGCCAGTGCCTGTTACATTCCTGCTTTATCAGGCACTGGTTAAAGCGGATCCGAATTGAAAAACGAACTATAACAAGTAACTTGTCTATATATATCTTAGCTAAAGTTTACATAGTTTACACAGCAAATCTAGCTACATATAGCTTCAACAGTATATAATTATTTATTCCTGTGATACGAGAGCAGCCATGTTGTTTAACATTACACTGAGGCAGGCTTATCTGCATCTTAAAGAGACTCTGTAACATCAAAAAGATCCCCTGGGGGGTACTCACCTCAGGTGGGGGAAGCCTCCAGATCCTAATGAGGCTTCCCACGCCGTCCTCTGTCCCACGGGGGTCTCGCTGCAGCCCTCCGAACAGCCGGCGACAGACCCGACTGTCAGTTCAATATTTACCTTTGCAGGCTCCAGCGGGGGCGCTGTTGCTGCTCTCGGCTCCGAACTACACGGAAATACCCGATCTCAGTCGGGTCCGCTCTACTGCGCAGGCGCCGTAAACTTGCGCCTACGCAGTAGAGCAGACCCGACGGCAATCGGGTATTTCCGTGTAGTTCGGAACCGACAGCCGTCAGAGCGCCTGGGCAGGAGCCAGGAAGGTAAATATTGACGTCCTCTTTCTCGGAGGGCTGCAGCGAGACCCCTGAGGGACGGAGGACGACGTGGGAAGCCTCATTAGGATCCGGAGGCTTCCCCCACCCGAGGTGAGTACCCCCCAGGGGATCTTTTGACATTACAGATCCTCTTTAAGCCATCAGCCTAATCCCCTCTCCTCCCTCCTCCCCTCTGCCTCTGAAATCAATGGCTAATAATACCTCCCCCTCCACCTGCCCAGACTGAGCTCCCATGAGCCCTTGCTACTGTCTGAAAGTGCCTTGGCTCTCTGAAAACTGTGGGCGTGGCTTATTTAGTTTATAGGGAATTAGAGTATTAAAAAAACAAAGAAGTATTTGGCTTGAGGAATGCCCTATAAACTATAGGAAAGGAACACTATTATGCAATGTGTAAAAGTTCATCTCGGATCCACTTTAAGTGATCACCTGAATCTAATCTGATATAAAAAGTATACAAAACAACATCACTGTTTGTAATCAACACCCCCCACTTGCAATGTGACCAGTCGGATAGCAAAACACTGCTAGAAGCGCGTCTGAGGTCATTGGGAATTTGAAGATAAGTAGTGTACTGACCATGTTATGCCTAAACAGGTGAGGAGAAAGATTTCGAGTGAGGAAAAGAAAGGCGCAGTCTTGTCTTTACCAGGAAAAGGTTACAATGAATGTCAGTTTGCTCCTATCCAACTTAAGGGGCCCATAAACTGGTCGATTTTAGCCATCGATCGAATGATTCCATAGAATCGATTGATCAGAAATCGATTCTTTCAAACCTATTGGGCCGATTTCGATTGACTTGATCTATATGACAGGATGGAAGATCTAGGTCGATCTGCTGCTGGTAGCAGATCCATGTCCCATAGAGTTGCATTGGATCTAATGGTCCAATGATGCATTTAGATCGATTTCCAATAGATTTCATTTTGAAATCTGTTCCTAGTGTGTGGCCCACATCAGATAGATTCTTGTCAGATTCCACTTGACAGGCATCTGCCAGAAATCTATCTGATGGTCGAATCTGCTGCAAATCTATAAGTGTATGGTCACCTTTAGACTGAGGTAAAGTGCATGGCAAGAACAGCTTAAAATAGGTTAATACAGATAGGGCGGAAGTCATGCAAAGCCAGAAAAAGCCCTTCATCAATGAGAAGCAAAGACCAATCAGGCTGAGGTTTGCTAAAGACCACAGTAATTGGACTTTAGAGAATTAAGGGGCCCATACACTCAGCCGATTTTCGGGCCGACCGATCGATCCCGATCGATCGATCCATCGATTGCAAATCGGTTGGCCAATCGATGGCCGATTTCGATGGATTTCCATCAAACTGGCAGGGTGGAAAATGTAGGTCGATCTGATGAGATTGCTTATCAGTTTGCATTGGCCTTAATGGAAATCTGATGGCAAAAAAATGCCATCAGATTGAATTTCAATAGATTTCAAACTGAAATCTATTGGAATTCTATCCTGGTAAAAAATGTTCTAAAAACGCATCAGATAGATCATCAGATGCATTTCTTATCTATCTGCTGCCAATCTGCCGAGTGTATGGGCACCTTAAGTGTAGGGTCATCTTCTCTGACCAGTCCAATTTTTAGCTTTGCCCAACACCTAATCATCTTATGGTTAGACCGATCTAAAGAAGCCTACAACCTACACTGTCACGCACCAACTGTAAAATATGGCGGAGGGGCTAGTGATGATCTGGTGGAGCTTCAGCAAAGAAGATGGATGGTCTCAGACCACCAAGCAAAGCTGAGCTGTTTGATTTTTTGCAGAAAGAGCCGTGTGACGTTACCCAACGGCAATGTGAGAAACTGATGGAGGCCGCCAAACGCCTGAAAGCTGGGATTGACAATTTGGGGTTATTTGACGGAATATGGATTTCTGATCGTTATTTTGTCAAAATATTATGAGATTTTAAGACTGTACGGGATTTCTTTTATTTGAATTAATCAAGTACTGCAACTACCGGATTTTTTTTTTTTTTCTCCTCATTTTCATCTATCGTCGTATCTTTTTATAATCATGTTCTAAAAAACAATATTTTTATTTAGAAATTAGGAGAAATATTGTCAGCAGTTCTTAAAGAGAACCAGAGACGAAGCACCCTCATGTATTTTATTACATTTATCAGTGGGAACATGACAGTAAACACCTACCCTACTTTTAGTTTTATTCTTCTCAGTCTAATCTATCTGTTATCAACTGTGATAAGAATCCACCGACTATTCAGTCGCGGTTTGACCTGGAATCATTATAGCTGAGTCACTCTTCTGTGGAGTCTTTTCAAGCCCAAGCCTGCCTGCTCCTGGCTCAAATTTCATGCTTTACATACTGAGAGCTGTGATGACATGGGAGGGGCTGCTGCTGCAGGAAAAATCTCTGTCTAACAGACAAGTGTGGCTGTGTGATCTGTGTGCTCTGTCTGTGCAGCCTGTCATTATTATCTACTGTATGCAGTTTTATTACTATGAGAGACACTTCCTACAGGCAGCCACAAAGCATACCAGAATATGAAGTTGAAAGCAGACAGATGAAAGGCTGCAGCAGCCCTGCTTGTCTATAGTCTCATATAGCCTAGACAGCACATCCAGAACACCTCATAACCTGGAAGCAGAAGGAATATGAGCCGGCGGCCATATTGGATATTTCCTGGAGCAATAATGGATAAAAAGCACTCAAAAAGGCACACCAGAGTGGCGAAATTATCGGGTAGAGCATTTATTCTTTACAAGCTATCGACTGATATGTTTATTTTGTGTGAATCGTTCATCTCTGGTTCCCTTTAAAGTAAAACTGAAGTAAGGGAAAAGAAATTCTGATACCTATGGAGAAAGAGAGGCTCTAAGATCCTATTGGTTCCCTCGTTGCTGCATTGTCACCCCTGTTGTATGTATTTGGCCGACTGGTGGAATACGCCTTTGGGGACTTTTGGAATGCTTTGGGAGCGCTTGTGTCCCCAAGAACTCCCCAAGATGGGTGGCTCTGTCTGGGAAAGGAAAAGAGGGGACAGGGAGAAGCCTTCCTTGTTCAGGGCTAGCCGCCAGAAGCTCTATGCAGAGTATAGCGTGCAGCGGGCATTTGTACTCCCCTCCCGGGGGATCCAGACATTGGTAGCTGTTCTCCTTCCTGTCCTCCGAGGCTCTGAATCACTCTGGTGAGACCGCCAACGCCATCCGTAATCTCACCACAGAGTTAATCTCACCTCTTGGAGGATGGAGGTAAAAATGCAGCGCTGGAGGCCAGGAGGGTGAGTGAGTGCTGGGGCTGCTGCTGGCGTTCTGGTGACATGATTTTTTCCTGATTTTAGGGTCTGAAACCTTTTTAAAAGAACCTAAAATCTGGAAATAATCATACCGCCAGGGCGGGGGGAGGGGGGGTAAAGCTAAGGCAACGCTGTTATGATCAATACTTACACCTATAAAAGCCAAAACCAGAGAATCTGATAATTTTTTCTACGGTCTCTTATCGTTTTTTCTCCAGAGTTGTATATTATATTGGCAGAAAGTGTGTTTGATTGATTGGTTGAATGCGCGTCGGAATGATTAGCCTGTTATCGGTCATCTCTGCCGGTCAGATGGTGGATAGTCCCGTTACCTGCTGTTACCACATTGTCCCAAACGCCAGGCCTGCCTTATCACACTTATACCAGTCAGCTTAGTAGACCTGATGATCGATTATCGATGGAATCGTCCGAACTGCCACTCATTCTGCAATACAACAAATATCTTCAGTAAGCTAACATGCGGTATATCAGCGTGGCTCTGATTTTCTCTGCATTGTTTTGCGTTGCAATAGTCATGCTCAGTATTGCTCTGTATTTACCTGCATTAAGTTTAATTTGGGGATTTTTGTTTTTAACTTTTAATGCTGCAATCCAAACCAATTTCAAGCGCTGTCACTATTGGTAAAATGAGGCGAGTTTTCATGTTTCGCGAACTCTCCCGTTCGCCGCCGAGAGAGCCGAAACAAGTTGGGCTGCCAAGATGGGAGCATCCGATGTTGTCATTTTGTAGTTGTGGCAAGGTCTGCGGCTAGCGGCGCCTCCATGCTGTTGTGTAACAGTGCAAGCCATTTTTAGCGTGTCACTATGGTTTTTCAATGCAGGGTTTGGCAAACAGTCCTAAAAAAAAAAAATAATTAAAAAATTAAATAAAAAAAATTAAAATCACTTTAAATGCAAGGTTTGTGTGTTGTTGTTTTTTTTTGTTTTGTTGAGTTTTTTTTTAGGTTTCTCTGTGTAAAATGTATTTATTGTATTTATAAAGCACCAACATATTACGCAGTGCTGGATATTAGTTAAGGTACACTTTATAGAGAATTTATGTGTGCATCAAACCAAGTAACACCTGACAAATCTGGCTTTGCAAATTTGGCCTAATTGGCTACTCACGAGACATTGCTCATGCAAATATGCATTTGCTTTCGCATGCCAAATTATGCAGGGTTAAAACCAATACCGCAAAGTGGTTGCCCTGCTGGAATTAGTTCATGCTACATTAGCACTATCCAGAAGCGCCACGGGGAGTCTTCCCAATTAACATTAGTTAAGGTTACAGACAATATTTAGGTGTGACCTACAGCAATACGATAATACAGGAATAAATGCAAACCAGATCACGCAGCACAGTATGAGTACAAGGTAATGCTTAGTCAGTCACTGGATGGGAGCATGGAGATTAGGCAAATTAGGTTCACTCGGATCCATAGGATGGGTGTACGGTAATGAAGGTGCGTGATCAGGTAGGACACATAAGGAGGAGGTCCCTGCCCGAAGGCTTACAATCTAGAGGGAGAGGTAGCGAAACTAAAGGTAAGGGTAAGGTAAAGAGTGAAGCGAAAATCTTTTTACCTGCTATTTATCTTAAAGAGACTCTGTAATAATATTTTCAGCCTTATTTCTTGTATCCTATAAGTTCCTATACCTGTTTTAATTTGCTCTGGATTACTGCAGCCTTTTCTAGTTGCACTGTCTCTGTAATATATCTAATCTTCTTTTGTCGAGCCAGAGAGGAATGCATTGCCTCTGCTGTGATAGGGAGAAGTTATGCATGCCCCCTGCAGGCTCTGTGTGTGTGCTTTGTTCATTAGTCACAGACAGCTCTCTGCTCTCAATTTCAGCTTATCTAAGGGGGAAGGGAACTTCCCATGCTGAGAATCCCTGACTGGAGTTCACTATGTAATAAAAACTTGTAGTATACTGTAACATGATAGATATTTACACAAACATCACTTCCTGGTTAGCGGCCATGTTTTGTGTTTGTAAACACTGCCTAAAACTGGCGATTAAAAGCCAGGATCACGGCGGGGAGCGGTGGAAAGGGCAAAGAGAGGGATCCAGGAGATCATAGAGACTCAATTGATATGTTTTTATTGTACAAATCGGACAGTACAGATTCTCTTTAAGCAATATGAGCAGAGGTGAAACGCTGCATTCCCGCGGCAGAACGAGGTCTTTATACCCCCCAAATCCCCGGGGCAAAATGTGGGGATCGCTTCCGAGTAGAGGCAGAAGTTTGTGCAGTAGTTCTTCCTCTACTGGAGTCAATCTCCACCTTTCCCCGCCCCTCTCAGTCTTCCTTCACAGAGAGGGGCGGAGAGGAGGGGGAGATCCGCAGGCAGATTGACTTCAGTGAGGCAGAGCTACAGTTTAAAGCTCTGCCTCCCCGGGCAGCAAAAACCACCAACTGGAAAGTCATGGACTTTTGCCCCGGGATTTGGGTGTATAAAGACCTCATTCTGCCGCAGGGATGCAGCGGTTCACCTCTGCTCATATTGCTTAGGATAAATAGCAGGTAAAAATAAGTATTTTTAATGGCTTCAAACTTAATGGGACACTCAGAATGAGTACATAAGCAGACCTGAAGTCTGTTGCAAAAAAACGGATACAATCTTGATTGTACAATCTTATCACTTCTGTGTAATATGAGGGCGGGGAGATCCTACCATAAAGCCACCTGAATCATGCAGGCGGCAAAATCTAGGGGGCGGCATTTGCACAAACAGTTTGGGCCACCTGGTCCTTGCCTCCTCTTTCACCCGCCTTCCTGGCACATGCATCCCTGAATCCCCATCATTTGATGGGTGGCACCTGCCGCCCTTCCCTATGACAACTTTGGCACGCGACCAATCAGGCACGTGTGCTGGCACCAGGCCGGCCAATCTCAGCCACCCTTGCTCATTTTGCTAACTGTTGCCGATGGTCTCATGGGCAGGACCACGGCAATGTCATTGGGCCAATCACAGCACTCGATCAGTAGCTGTGACATCTCATAGCTAAGTGCTACCGATAGAGTGCAGTGATTGGCCCAATGATGGTGCCGTGGTTCCGCCTGCAAGACAATCGGCATCTGCAGAAGGCAGTGATTAGCCGGTCTGGTAGTGGTGCCAGCACCCTTGCCTAATTGGTTGCATGCTAAAGCTTCCCCGTTGACTGGCCATGGTGATCTCTCCATGGGGGGAGGGGGGTTGAGATATGATAGGAGATCAATTAGTGTTTCCTGGGGGGAGGCATTTCTTCATGCAACAGAAAGTCAAGAACCTGCTGTGTATAAGGGACTACCTAGAGCAGGGATGTCCGACTCCGGTTCTCAAGGACAATATCCATGCCAAGGTAGTTGCTCAGTTTACCCTTTTACTACATAAAGTTAGAAAGATTGTACAATAATGGTTGTATCATTCATGGGCACCTTAAAGCTTTGCGCGTACTTGATATAATTGTCAGCCGAAAAGATTTCCAGTGATTGTTTCGGGTAGCCGTTTAGGAGGACGTGCTCTGTGTGCAGTTTTGTGTAGGAGAGGACAACTGCAGACCTACATTGCAGAAACTTCAAAGCACGTTTTAAAAATAAAATAGTGTTTGGATGCTAGGAGTTCTGTTGTATCCAGGTTTAACTTCAGTATCTTGGCTAACATCCAGGATGAGATGTTTGAAAGGCAGGAGGATATCTTCTCCATAGTGGTGGTGGAGAGGTCTGTGATATGGAGGTAGGTCTGGGTGTCATTGCTTGCTGATGGAGGCAGTGTAAATTGAGAACAGAAAGGGGCCAAGAATAGAACCTTGGGGAACCGAACTAAGAATGGTGGAGGTTGAGGAGGAACCATTGAAGGAGGTCTGAGGCCTCTTTCTCAGTGCGATGTTAAAGTCGCACGTTAGATGTTTCAACGCAGACTAACGCACAGCAATACTAAGTCTGTCCGATCGCTTCTCTGCCACCCAGGGGACAGCCGTGTCACACGGCTGTCCCCAGTACAGCACCGCCGTAGATCGCAGTGCTGTACAGTGTAAATGAAGACGTTATACATACCTGGGGCTTCCTCCAGCCCCATAAGCCTGGATCGCTCCCACGCCGCCGTCCTCCGCTGCCTCTATCGCCGATACCGGGTCCCGTCACTTCCGCCGAAAGCGACCAGTCTTCCGCATGCACAGGGGCTCCCTCCGGCTCTGTACGCATGTGCCTGTGCAGTACGGAGGGAGCGCACTGCCCTTGCGTCGACTGGCCGAAATGATGGGACCCGGTACCGGCGGACAGAGGCAGCGGAGGACGGCGGTGTGGGAGCAATCCAGGCTGATGGGGCTGGAGGAAGCCCCAGGTATGTATAACATCTTTTTATCTTAGGCTCTGGTTCTCTTTAAGTAGGAAGCTTTAGTAAGTATTCTCAGACAGTGCAGTGTGTAAGGGGAAATTACTGTTGCCCAGGTAACCAATAGATCTGCTTGTATTGCATCACTGCCCAGCACTGGAAGGGTTAAGCACAGAACAGCGTCACAGGATTCAGCAGAGGGGAGGAGCCAGAGGAATTGCTAGCCCCAAAGATTAGTGGCATGCGCCCCTTTTCCATTCTGGGGTGCCCCGGATGTCCCCCAGGCAGAGTAGAGGCACAACAGCACCTAGTGTGGAATTACAGCACCCAGTGTGCCCCATAGAGGCACCATAGCACCCAGCATGGCACCACGGCAATAGGGGGTATGCTGGGTGCTGTAGTGCCTCTGTGTGCATACTGGGTGCTGTGATGCTATGCTAGGTGCTGTGGTGCCTTTATGGGGGCATGCTGGGAGATGTGGTTCTTCTATGGGAGTATGCTGGGTGCTGTGGTGTCTCTATGTGGGCATACTGGGTGCTGTGATGCCATGGTAGGTGCTGTGGTGCCTTTATAGGGGCATGCAGGTAGCTGTGGTTCTTCTATGGGAGTATGCTGGGAGTTGTGGTGCCTAAATGAGAGGCCCGTTGGAGCAGGGGAGGGGGTCCACTAGAAGGTCAGGGAATGATATGGGGGACTGGCAGCAGGCTAACTCACTCAGCAAAAAGCCAGCACAGAAGCCAGGTAACTTGGCCTAGTTATGTTTAAAGAGACTCTGAAGCGAGTCTAAATTCTCTTTTTTAACCTGTAATCGTTTTAAGAACCATAAGCCCTGCTAAACTGCCGCTATCCCGCGGCAAAACGAGGGAGGGGTTTATACCCCCCAAATCCCCTCTCCTAACTCTGGGGAGCGCTTCCTGATGAGGCAGAGCTTATGGCTGTAGCTCTGCTTCTCAGCGCGTCAATCCCCGCTGATCGCTGCCTCTCCCCGCCCCTCTCAATCTTCCTTCACTGAGAGGGGTGGGGAGAGGCGGAAATCCGCCGGCAGATTGACGTACATGGAGGCAGAGCTGCAGCTCAAAGCTCTGCCTCCCCGGGCAGCAAAATCCACGACCAAGAAAGTTGTAGAGATTCGCACTAAAACTTTTGCTATTCAGTCGTTTCTTAAAGGGAGGGTTCACGGTAAAATTAAAATACTAATCCACTTACCTGGGGCTTCCTCCAGCCCGTGGCAGGCAGGGCGTGCCCTCAACGCTGCTCCGCAGGCTCCCGGTCTTCTCCGGTGGTTCACCCGACCTGGCCAGGCCGGCTTCCAGGTCGGGCTCTTTTGTGCTCCAACGTGCCTCTCACGCCGTCACGCTGACGTCATCGGACGTCCTCCAGGCTGACGTCAGCGCGACTGCGTGAGATGGACGTTGGAGCGCAAAAGATGAAAATCTTTAAAGAGAACCTGTAACAAAAGTTCCCCTGGGGGGTGCTCACCTCGGGAGGGGGAAGTCTCAGGGTTCCAATGAGGCTTCCCCCTCCCCTGTAGCTGCAGACAGTCCAGCGCTTGCTCCCCCAAAGAGTCCCGGAATCCTCCCTCGACAAGCCTGACAAGCACTGATATATTTGCTTTCCCTGGCTCCAGTGGGGGCGCTGTTGCAGCTTTCCGCACGCAGGTAGGCGACAAAAGCCAATCTCTGTCTGGTCCGCTATACTACGCAGATACAGTAGACTTACACCTGCACAGTAGAGCGGCCCGACAGCGATCGGCTATTTCCGCCTATCTCCGAGCGGAGAGCCGATACTGCGCCTGCGCTGGAGCCGGGAAGGTAAATATTTACATCCCCGCTGTTCAGGGAGCTTTATCTCCGCCGCCGTGGAACCGAGGAGGACGGCGTGGGAAGCCTCATTAGGATCCGGAGGCCCCCCCCCCCACCCGAGGTGAGTACCCCCCAGGGGAGGGTTTTTTGTTACAGGTTTTCTTTAGTCATAGAAAAGGGAGTAAGGATCACTTACCTCAAATATACAGAAAGTCACATAAAAATATAGCGACATGACAACACGTTTCATATGCAAAATACTTTATTAAATTTACAGTGCTTAAAGTGACTCAGAGCTGAAATAAATAAATACTTTTATACATATCTGGGGCTTCCTCCAGCCCCATCTGCCTGGATTGCTCACACGCCGCCATCCTCCGCTGCTTGCAGCTTTGGGAGCCAGGTCCCCGCACTTTCCCTTATTTGGAGCCAGTCTGCGCAGGCGAAGTGCGCCCTCTACGTATCTCTCCGGCGACTGCTGCAGAGATAAGCAAACAGCGCACTTCACTTTTGTCAGACTAACTCCGACTGACAGAAGTGACGGGACCCGGTAACGGAGCTGCGAGCAGCGGAGGATGGCGGCGTGGCAGCGATCCAGGCGGATGGGGCTGGAGGAAGCCCCAGGTATCCTTTTTTTTTTTTATGAATTCTTGTATGTTTCCATTTAAGGACCACTATCACAAAAATTGTAAAATTCAAAATACATGTAAACAGACAAATAAGAAGTGTGTTTCTTCCAGAGTAAAATGATCCATAAATTACTTTTCTCCTATTTTCCTGTCGTAGTAGAAATCTGACAGAACCATTAGGCTTTGGACTAGCCCATCTCCTTATGGGGGATTCTCAGGGTTTTCTTTATTTTGAAAAGCACTTAGTGATTGGCAGTTGCTCCGTCCAACTGCCAAAAAAGTGTACGGGGAGCAGGAAGGCTGGCCAGCACCACTGTATAAATCCTTTTCAGGAAGTGTCTTTATAAACAAGAAAGGCCATGCTGAGAATCCCCCATGAAGAGATGGACTAGCCCAAAACCAGATTTCTACTACCTACTGTAAGTGACAGCAAGGGGGAAGAAACAGAAACATATTCTTATTTGTATGTGATTAGATCTATTTTAAATCCTTTAACAGACAAAAAGTTTATAAAAATCTGGGGCACGTATCATTTAACCATTTCCGCCGCCCGGACGTGAAGCTCACGTCCGGGCGGCAGCTCTGCAGCTCTCCCGCGCTTGGGCGCGCTCCCGCCCGCGATCGCGCCCCTGCGTCCCCGCTTTGTCCCCAGGTAGCCCTGGGATCAGTGAAAGGGAACATGGTTCCCGATCGCCGATCCCTTTCCCCCACAGAAAAACCGAAGCGCTCACCTGTGAGGCTTCAGTTCTTCTGCCCAGACAGATTTCCGCATCCCCCTTGTACTTCCGCTTAGCGAGAAGTACAAGGAGGGTAAACAAAAATGAAGGTGGCCATCTTGTGGCCAAATAGTAAAACTACAGCTACACATTTTTTTACAATACAATTTACACATATAACATTAAAAATACAAAGGATCCTTGCGCTCCTCTTTCAGAAACTGCAGACACACTCTTTCACATATACAAATCTTCTTAGCTCCTCAGTGCAATGCCATGTGCAGCTCCATAAACTGGGCAAAAGACAATTCTAAAAAGAAAAAGATGGAGCGCACAATGGTGCATTACCCAAGGTGGGCTTTTATTCGCAAAAGAATATTGGTACTTACAAGATAGGAATAAAAACAACGCTTTCTCAGCGGTACAGCCACCGCTTCAACCTATGGACGATTCAGCAGCGGCGCGCTGTGGCCAATAGCGCGATCTCCGGTGGAGTTGGGAGCGCCGTCTCGCTGTAGGTCTGGGCGTGGCTGGGAATCAGTGTGCGTATGGCGTCATTACGCGTTTCGGCGCTCTGCGCCTTCGTCAGATGACGACCATACGCACCGCACACTGTTTATGGGAGTCCTCTGAGCCGTTGTCATGGCTACAGGGCTCTCCCATTGAAACTGTCGGTAAAACTTTATTTATAACTTTAATTTAGCAACAAGAAACGCCTGGGGGTAGTGGTGCATCCCGGCTGGGGGTATTAAAAGGAAACTCTGATCATATTGGCGCACCAAGCGCCGCTGCTGCATGCATATATTCAAAAAGAACCTTTATATACATACATTTATGGAAAAATGTTTAAAAACACCTTTAGTAAATACCTGAAAATCAAAGATTAATAACAACCTACTCATAGATATAAAATACATATAAATTACAGTATGATTAGAACAATAGTAATCAAACCAGTAAAAGATATATAATAAATATATAAAATAAGATAAAATATCATAAGGCCAATGTTTTATAAAGAGGGGCTGGTCAATGTGTCTAAGTATCTTCTCTGAGGCTACCTCCAAACTCAGCGGGGCGTGGGCAACATTATGCAAGAAAATGCTATGTATCAAATCTCGGCTGGTAGCTAAGGGACCGGGGGCCAGGACAGGGTTGGGAAAGGAGGGAGGGGATTTGTAGAAGGGATGGGGAGGGGAAGGAATGGGGGGGTGGAAGGTGGGGAAAGGAGGGAAGTAGGGGAGGGAATATAGGGAAAGATGAGGGAATATGCCACCTGTTGTGGAGGAATATCGTCTGGGGGGTCCTAACAACACTATCCGTGACAAACAGTTATATAGTACATTATATCTCCAGCTGGAAGCCTACTAAGGGCCAAACCTTACTTCTCAAGTACTCACCACCCTCATCTAGTGTGGATGTCTGCTAAAGGGGGGTGCTGTGAAAAGAAGGGGGGAGAAGAAAGGAACATAAATTACTGTGGAAAGCATTAGGGAACAACATTACCACAACATTTTTACAATAAATTTTTACAAGAAATTTTTACAAATATGTCGAAATCTCCAGACTCTCATTGAGTCCATTTGGGCTCAGTGTATTCATCTTAAAGATCCAGAATGTCTCACGCTCACATAGTTTCCTGAATCTTTCACCATGATGCATGTTTTTTGAAATCATTTCTAGTCCCATGATTCTGAGTGTCTCTACTGAACTATCGTGGCATTCTTTGAAGTGGCGAGGGACACTGTGTTTTTCTATCCCCTCCAAGATGTTACACTTGTGTTCTCCAAGTCTTTGTCTAAGTGGTCGGGTGGTTCGGCCGACATATGCCTTAGTGCAACCACAAGTAAGAAGGTATATGACGTGGTCACTACCGCATGTTATAAATTCTTTTACTTTGGAAACGTGTTGGTTTGCATCAAGTACTTCCTTAGTTCTGTGTCGGATGAAGGGGCAACAACCACACCTCTTGACGTGACACTTAAAGTTGCCTACCACAGTGGGAAACATGCTTTTAGGTTTTTCTACAATCTTTCTTATGTTGCTTGGTGCTATAGTGTTCTTAACAGATCGCGCTTTCTTAAAAATGACTGAGGGGCGGTCTGGTATAATTCTTTTCAATAAGGGGTCCTGTTGCAAAATAGGCCAGTTCTGGGTTATGATGGACTTAATTTTGTTATGTACTGCATTATAAGGGGTAACAAAGGGGAGTCTGGGCTGGCTTAAATCGTCTTTAGTGCATCTTTCTAACTTAGGGCGCCTTTTCTTAAATTGCTCCTGGGTAGCCTGTATGTGTACACGGTCATACCCTTTCTCGAGGAATTTTTTACCCAATACCTCACTTTGATTAAGATAATCCACATCTGAGGTACAGTTCCTTCTTAGTCTACAAAACTGGCTTTTAGGGATGTTTTGTATCCATTTGGCACTATGACAACTAGAGGAGTGTAGATAGGAATTGCCAGCCGTGGGCTTAAAGTGTGTCCTTGAACATATTTGTCCATCACAGTCTGAATAGAGCTCCAGATCAAGGAAAACTAGGCTCTTATCAGAAATTACATGAGTAAATTCTAAGCCAAATGTATTGGTATTGCACCTTTTAGTAAATTGCACAAAGGAATCTTCATCCCCATCCCAAATTATTAAAATATCGTCAATATATCTGGTGTAAAATACGATATTTTGTGCAAAGGGATTGCCTGCCCATATATGTTGGGTTTCCCAATACGACATATAGAGATTTGCGAAGCTGGGTGCGAACCCAGCTCCCATAGATGTCCCGCAAGTCTGTAAATAAAGTTTTCCCATGTAGCTAAAATAGTTGTGGGACAAGGCGTACTGCAGTAAGTCCAGAATGAACTGACCTTGTATGAAAGAGAGGGACCCATCTTGAATAAGAAAGTGTTGTACAGCCTCCACTCCTTTTTCGTGCGGAATGCTGGTGTACAATGATGTGACATCCAATGATGCCCATAGATACCCTTTGTCCCATCTATAGTTTTGAAGCATGTCCATCACGTGTAGTGAGTCCCGTGTATAGGCTTGAGTTTGTAACACAATGGGCTGGAGAAAATAGTCAATATAGGCAGAGGTATTTGCAACCAGTCCCTCCATCCCTGCTACAATTGGTCTACCCGGAGGTTCAACAGGATTTTTGTGAATTTTCGGAATATGGTAAAAATACGGGATGGAGGGGTGGCTGGGTACCAGGAATTTCTTCTCAAATTCGTTTACTATGCCATTACAAAAAGCTCTCTCCACCAGGTTTTGCAGTTCCTGTTTAAAATTTGGTGTGGGGTCTTTAGATAATATTCGATATGTTGTTGAATCCGTCAGCAGTCTAATCCCTTCATCTCGATACCTTGCATAGTCCATAATCACAATCCCACAGACTTGGAGAACACAAGTGTAACATCTTGGAGGGGATAGAAAAACACAGTGTCCCTCGCCACTTCAAAGAATGCCACGATAGTTCAGTAGAGACACTCAGAATCATGGGACTAGAAATGATTTCAAAAAACATGCATCATGGTGAAAGATTCAGGAAACTATGTGAGCGTGAGACATTCTGGATCTTTAAGATGAATACACTGAGCCCAAATGGACTCAATGAGAGTCTGGAGATTTCGACATATTTGTAAAAATTTCTTGTAAAAATTTATTGTAAAAATGTTGTGGTAATGTTGTTCCCTAATGCTTTCCACAGTAATTTATGTTCCTTTCTTCTCCCCCCTTCTTTTCACAGCACCCCCCTTTAGCAGACATCCACACTAGATGAGGGTGGTGAGTACTTGAGAAGTAAGGTTTGGCCCTTAGTAGGCTTCCAGCTGGAGATATAATGTACTATATAACTGTTTGTCACGGATAGTGTTGTTAGGACCCCCCAGACGATATTCCTCCACAACAGGTGGCATATTCCCTCATCTTTCCCTATATTCCCTCCCCTACTTCCCTCCTTTCCCCACCTTCCACCCCCCCATTCCTTCCCCTCCCCATCCCTTCTACAAATCCCCTCCCTCCTTTCCCAACCCTGTCCTGGCCCCCGGTCCCTTAGCTACCAGCCGAGATTTGATACATAGCATTTTCTTGCATAATGTTGCCCACGCCCCGCTGAGTTTGGAGGTAGCCTCAGAGAAGATACTTAGACACATTGACCAGCCCCTCTTTATAAAACATTGGCCTTATGATATTTTATCTTATTTTATATATTTATTATATATCTTTTACTGGTTTGATTACTATTGTTCTAATCATACTGTAATTTATATGTATTTTATATCTATGAGTAGGTTGTTATTAATCTTTGATTTTCAGGTATTTACTAAAGGTGTTTTTAAACATTTTTCCATAAATGTATGTATATAAAGGTTCTTTTTGAATATATGCATGCAGCAGCGGCGCTTGGTGCGCCAATATGATCAGAGTTTCCTTTTAATACCCCCAGCCGGGATGCACCACTACCCCCAGGCGTTTCTTGTTGCTAAATTAAAGTTATAAATAAAGTTTTACCGACAGTTTCAATGGGAGAGCCCTGTAGCCATGACAACGGCTCAGAGGACTCCCATAAACAGTGTGCGGTGCGTATGGTCGTCATCTGACGAAGGCGCAGAGCGCCGAAACGCGTAATGACGCCATACGCACACTGATTCCCAGCCACGCCCAGACCTACAGCGAGACGGCGCTCCCAACTCCACCGGAGATCGCGCTATTGGCCACAGCGCGCCGCTGCTGAATCGTCCATAGGTTGAAGCGGTGGCTGTACCGCTGAGAAAGCGTTGTTTTTATTCCTATCTTGTAAGTACCAATATTCTTTTGCGAATAAAAGCCCACCTTGGGTAATGCACCATTGTGCGCTCCATCTTTTTCTTTTTAGAATTGTTTTTTAACATTAAAAATAAACTGTTTATGTCCCACACCAAAACATTACACAAATAAATGTTTTAATTGGGGGGGAAAAATTACAAAAAAAAAAAAAAAGACATAAATAGTTACCAAAGGGTCTGAACTTTTTAAATATGCATTTGAAGGGGGTATACTACAAACATTTTTTAAATTATAAGCTTGTAAATAGTGATGGACGCAAAATGGAAACAATGCACCTTTATTTCCAAATAAAATATTGGCGCCATACATTGTGATAGGGACAAAATTTAAATGGCATAATAACCGAGACAAACGGGCAAATAAAATACATAGGTTTTAATTATGGTAGCGTGGATTATTTTAAAGCTATAATGGCCGAAAACTGAGAAACGATGATTTTTTTCCATTTTTTTCTTATTTAACCTGTTAAAATGCATTTACGGTAAAGTGGCTCTTAGCAAAATGTACCACCCACAGAAAGCCTAATTAGTGGCGGAAAAAACAAGATATAGATCAATAAATTGTGATAAGTAGTGATAAAGTTATTAGCGAATGAATAGGAGGTAAAAATTGCTCCGATGCATAAGGTGAAAAATCCCCGCGGGCTGAAATGGTTAATAGGCCCTGAATTGTAGTAAAGGGCGAGGATTCCGGCTAGCATGACAGGTGAGCCACTAACAACTAACCAGTAGCCACTAACTGTACAACAATCGTCGGTTAGGAGATTTTTGCCGGTTAATGGTACCAAATGATAATTTCTGATCGTTTATACGAATAATCGTTCATAAACGATCATTCAGGAAATTGTATCGTTAGTTGCCACCTTTACCACAGACGAGTAGGGGGGAGGGGGAACATACACTTGGGGGACATTGGCGGTTGTTGTGAGATTGAATGCTGTTACCTCCATGCACTTGATCAAGCCCTTAGGACTGAGATTTCCCAGCATGCCCCGATAGACTGGTTTTGTCCGAATATCAATTGACAGATCGATCTGCTGACCATGTTGCAGCATCGGTTCTCCTCCAATGTGATCAAATAATCAGATTATTGGCCTGCAAAACTGTGTAATGTATGGGCACTCTAACACCAGCATTTACCCAATATAAATCCTTACACTGGTTGTAGCAATATCCAGCTCGCTCACCCCAGGTAATGTTACCTTATCAGGTGCTCTGACCTCAGTGGCAGTTCCAGCTTCTGATTTGAAGGCTGGCTGATGGAGCCCATTTGGGTGATCAAAATCCATTGTGCGTTTCACGCCGGCGCGCTGACGTCATCGGACGTCCTCCGGGCTGTACTGCGCAGGCTCAGTACAGCCCGGAGGACGTCCGATGACGTCAGCGCACCGGCGTGGAACGCACAATGGAGCGCAGAAGAGGCCAGACCTGGCCGCCGGCCTGGCCAGGTCGGGTCGACCACCGGGAGCCTGTGGAGCGGCGCCGAGGGCACCTCCTGCCTGCCACGGGCTGGAGGAAGCCCCAGGTAAGTGGATGTGGATTTGTATTTTTTTTGTAGCGTCCCTGAACCTTCCCTTTAAGTCTAACTAGTTCAGCAATCATAGGAACCAAATGTGAACATCACAAACAGAACTCGGAGGTTTTTCAGCAGAGCAGATTGTCCACATGATGGTGCTATTATGGAAGAAAAGTTACGTAAAGATGTACTTGGCTAGATTGCTGGCATGCGTTCATCCTTACATGCTAGCAAGCTGCTCCTGTGTGGACAGATCACAGACAAATCATTCCAGCCCCCCCAGCCTGTGTCTCACCACTCTACAAGCAAGGGGAGGGGGGAAGAGGCAGATGGGAGAGAAATAGCTGGAGACTAGAACTTGTATTTTATTGCTGGAGACTAGAACTTGTATTTCATGGACAGGAAGTTTTGAACCAGGATTATTATCCTGATTCAAAAACGTCCTTTCTGTAAAATACAAACTCTAGTTTATCGGCTAATTTATAAAAACAAAACAAAACAGTAATCTTTCAACTTGTATGATTTCATCAAACTCTATTCCTGTTGACTGAAAATGTAGGAAAATACATTTAGAAGGTAGTAGAGAGATCTTGCAAGGATTTTGAGGTATTTATGGCAAATAGATAAGACCCCTAGTTTACATATTGCCTACGTACACTCAGCCTGACATGGAGACATTTTTTTACAGACACTCCTGTTCAGTGCATGCTGCTGGAACCTGGAAGCAGTTAACTGTATGTTACTGAGCAGGAAGGGAGGGGGGGGGAGGGGCTCAGCGATTCCCAGGAAGAGCCAGTGCCCCCAGTGTAGTGTCGCCCATGTCTGGCTTCCAACACTGAATGCCACCCCTCTGCAATGGGACCCGATCGTGCCAAGATACCACCACTAAAAGCAAATGATTGCTTTTTGCTACTGCACAGCATTGTATAAATGTGTCATTTATACAGTTTATATGACACCCAGTCCTACCTCCATACCACGGACCTCTCCGCCACTGTGACAGGGTTGAACTCACTAGTACCACCACCACCACCATGGAGAAGGTATCCTCCTGCCTCTCAGCCATCTCATCCCGGATATCAGTCAAGTTACTCAAGAAAACCTGGATAACAGGCCTCCTCATTTTCCCACCCTGTGTAATCTCACCCCCCAAAGACATCTACCACCCACCCACCATTCTGTCTCCACGGCTCCCGTACGCAAATCCCTTCACTGGCTCCCGATCTGCTTCAGAATCAGCTTCAAGATCCGATGTCTGTCCTGCAAATCTATAGGCGCTAGTCTACTTTAGGGGACCCACCGCAAATCCCCATAGACACTTTCAGCTGGGCTGCAAAACGGAACAAATGGCTTCCGTTTGCTTGTTGAAACCCCCACAAGCCATATACCCATGGATAGGTAAGCATGCCCTGTAACAAATTGGGAGGTTTTCGGTAACAGAAAGTTTAAATTGGCCGTGTAGGAGCCACCGAACGGCCTAAATCTCGGTTCCGTCGGCCATCTTAATTCTGCTGTGCAGGTCTCTTTCTTCCTCCTCATTGGAGGGTTTGTTAGCTGGCACGCCCCCACCTAACAATCCCTCCAATGAGGAGGAAGAAACGACCTGCAGAGCAAAACCAAGATGGCCGACGGACCCGAAATTGCGGTCGTTCCGAGGCTCCTACACAGTCAGTTCAAACTTTTTTTTTTTACCGAAACCCGCAAAATTCGTTAGAGGACATGCGTAGCTACCCGGGGATATAAGGCTAGTGGGGGTTTCATCAAGCAAACGGAAGCCATTTGTTCCGTTTTGCAGCCCAGCTGAAAGTGTCTATGGGGATTTGCGGTGGGTCCCCTAAAGTAGACTAGCGCCAATCTATACACAAGTCCTGCCCAACCTACATCTCTCACCTAATCAGCAGATACACACCTGGCCGTCCACTTCCCTCCTCCAATAACCTCCTCTTAACCTCCCACGCATTTCGCACTCCCATGCGCAACTACAGGACTTCACTAGAGCTGCCCCCATCCTGTGGAACTCTCTCCTTCTGCCCATCAGGCTTGGTAATGAAGGAGGTTTCATCGCCTTCAAACAAGCCATCAAAACTCACTTCTTCAAGAAGGCCTACCCCACCTCACCGCTGCCCTAACTCTCTCTGCCGAGAACCCCTCGATGCAGCCCCCCTCCTATCATGTCATCACCCCTCCCTCTAGATTGCAAGCCTTTGGCAGGACCCTCCCTCCTTGTGTATCATACTTGACTGTGCACTCTACCTACAGAATAACATGATCTTGTATTACTGAGACTACTACTCCAGTGTATAACCTGACATAGCATGTCTTATTGCTTATTACCTGTATTGTGTTGCTTGTCACCCCTATTGTTATCTGTAACATGTATTGTCCAACGCTGCGTAATATGTTGGTGCTAGATAAATCCAATAATTAATAATAAGGCTCTGATTTGCTGGCCATGACCAGGAAGTCATCACAGCGAATCAGAATCTTACAAATCTATCAGCTGATCAAACTGATCACATGCTTCTCCATGATTTCTCCTAAGCATTGCCATCCTTACTTACTGGATCATGGACAAGCAAAACTGAACGTTAGACTCATTATACTGGCAAACGTGTGCCCTGGAGGGTGGACCGTCACCGTAGCGGCAGCCACGGTCATGTCCCATGCGTCCACAAAGCCGACATCGATGCCCTGGAACACCTCTCTGAGAACCAGATACTGGCAGTAGCCGTTGAAATCTCCCTGCATTTCCACCGGAGCATAGATCTCTCTCGTATTCTCTGATTTGATGATTACTTTGGTGTCCGGGCTTCGGAGGAACAGCCTCTCCACTGCGCGGCGGATATTGAACGCCCGTTTAATGAAGATTTTGAGCGGGAAATGTCTAAAGTGCTGGCCCATCGTAATAACAAAGATGGTGTCATTCCCGCCTGCGCGCTGGTCGATCTGCCGGCTTGTATACAGGTCCTCTTTGAAGTAGTAGAAGGGAAAATGTTCCAGAGGAAAGCCATGTCTCTTATAGGAGATGTACAGATCCTTTTCCAGGTTTATGGCTTCCAGGGCTAAATGCCAATCTGTCCATCCTGATCCGTGGTAGCGGAAATATTTTGCAACTAGGAAAGCCAAACACAACCATTCAAGTGGGATAAAACTCCATATTAACCAATAAAAAAAAAAATCATCCAATAAGAAATTACTTATTTAGCTTACCTATCCCGTGGGGAGTGTTCTCTGTCAGATTTAGAAGAAATGTGATATGAAGAAAAAAGAAAATAATATTTCTGCTGGTTTCCATCTTTACTGTTTCTCTGTGATGCCAAAAGTGACATCACTTCTGCCCTTTCCTTTTCTTTTTTTTTCAACCCAGTTGAGTGTTAATTTTCCCTTCTACTGCCACAGTATACTGTCCCACCCACAGACAACATCACCTAGACAACAGGCCTACATCACTGTGTACACTCTTCAAAGGTAGGAGAGGATTCAATTACCTTCTGGTCATAGTGCCCTTCTCTTATCTGAAATAGGAAGCTTCCTCTTATTTGCATGCAGAGATAAGCTTGATAGTGTACCTAAGAAAACAACTTCCCACAATCCCGCTGGTACTGCACAGTTCCTGCAATTAGGCAAAGCACCTAGACCAGGCCTGGGCAAACTTGGCCCTCCAGCTGTTAAGGAACTACAAGTCCCACAATGCATTTGCCTTTATGAGTCATGACTGTGGCTGTCAGACTCCTGCAATGCATTGTGGGACTTGTAGTTCCTTAACAGCTGGAGGGCCAAGTTTGCCCATGCCTGACCTAGACCATATAAAAAGAAAAAAATATTGGGGTACATATATGGACCTATTTTAGTAAAAAAAAAAAGAGGGGTTACGTACAGTGTATTTTTTTTTGTTTTTTTGTTGTTGTTTTTTTTCAAAAACCCCTTTAAAGACTCGAGATAGTATTATTTCTGTTCTTTCTTTCATTGGGTCTTTTATTTATGTTTTATTTTTCTACTTGCTTATTTTAGTTTTTTTATTTAAAAAATATTGACATTTTAACTGTTTTATTCTTATCTTCATCATCATGAATATCATCTTTTTATTTATACTTTATTTATATTTTGATGTGTCACTTATACATATTTTTCATCCAAATAAAAATAAAAACTCCCCAAAACAGGAGTGTAGCCAAAGCCTCTGGCTAACCACCCAACCGTACTCTCTCTGCATAGTATGGATGGAAAGGGATCTTGGACAATCCTTAGGCCTGGTACACGCCTTCAACTTTTGTGTGAAATGGCTTAAAGAGACACTGTAACAAAATTTTGAGCCTTATTTCTTCTATCCTATAAGTTCCTATACCTGTTCTAATGTGCTCTGGCTTACTGCAGCCTTTTCTAGTTGCACTGTCTCTGTAATAAATCTTATCTCCTTTCCTTTGTCGACTCTGTCGGGCTCAGTCTGGAATGTGTGGAATGTGCAGCACTGCTTGTGATAGGCATAAGCTTTACACACCCTCTCCAAGCTCTCCTCTCAGCCTATCACATGCTGGTTAGCAGCCATGTCTTTTGTTTGTAAACACTGGATAAAACTGGCAATTACAAGCCAGGATTGCAGCAGGGAGTGGCAGAAACAGCACAGAGGGGCCCAGGAGAGCATAATGAATAGAATGGTATGCTTTTTATTGTAAGAATTTTAGAGTACAGATTCTCTTTAAGTGAAGATGAAGACTAAATTGGTCATACTTATAT